>NC_055991.1:67648122-67948122 GCF_018446385.1 Zingiber officinale
AATAATATTATCTCCCAACTCATCGGGCCTATTGATTTAACGAATAAATCTCACCCATTGATAAGTTAAAGAAATAAATACTAAGTATACGTGCTTGTTATTATATCAGGATTAAGAGGACGCACATCCATAATAACAGAGGTTCTGTTCTTTTATGTAGTTAGTACAAATCGAACAACCTCAAATGGTCCTGCTCAATACACACATAGTGTACTAGTGTAATTTTATAGTCAAGACAGACTAATACCAAATTACACTGCAACCATTCCAATGGTTTGTCCCAATTCATCTTGGTTGTGAACTACTATTTATAATTTATAAGGAACCGATAACATGATCTTCTGTGTGGCGCGACACACTATGTTATCTACAATATAAATTAAATGGACAACTGCATTGATATATATGCAAATATAAAATGTAAACATTTGACCAAAGTAATTCTCATTTCAAAATATTTCAAAACAAATGTTCATACAAAAGCTATGCTTATAGTATACATCTCAACAAAGTTTGCTCACGTTGGCCAGCTTGACAACCCCTGATCGGTAAAACTAGGTCGGGTTGGGTCCTGACCGCGCTTCTTGCCGCAGCCCTGGTTTCCTGACCGGGAGACCCCTATCTGGCTTCATACCTCAGATGACCCCAGGTGGTCCCACTCCATATACCGACTGTCACGCCCCCTTGACTTCTGATCGTCACATTTCCTTGACTTCTGACTGTCACGTCTCCTTGACTTTTGCCCACCACGTCACTTTGACTAGACCCTACCACTATGCACCGTATCACAAGCCTCCCCCAAGTCTAGTCGAAGGAGACCCGGGTCCGACTGTCTAGACTAGAATCCGGCTTCATTCGACCTTGCTACCATAACGTTAACTACTTCTCCCTTTCCCCGAGCCCTTGGGAATCTACCATGCTCTTCAGATGCTGCAGCATTTTTCGAAGTCTGTGCTAATACATGAATCCCCAGATCTTGGGATACACATCGTGTCCTCCAATGCGATACCATTTCCTATATGTCGTTTCGTGTCCCGAGGATGACCCTTCACTTCTGTCTCTTTAAGAAGAGCTAACCCTTCTCATACCCTTAAGCTTTCCTTATACTCCTTTATGCCATGGAATCCATAGTGGAACTTGATGAAACATCATCTTTACGCCAACAACTCACTCATCTGGCTCAATTACTTGCACAGAAGGATGAGGCCTTGTTGGAGATGACACAGAGCAGGGATCTTCAATCTTCCCTTCATCGAGAGATGGTGGAACTTTAGCTAACCGCTAAGTCTCGGACCCGAGTTGAGGCGGCCTTGATGCATAAGGCTCATGCAGATCTAGAGAGTCAGACTCACTTTATCGCTTATTTGAAGATAAAACATGAGGACTCTCTGACCCTTCTTCAAGAAGAAGGTCGGGTGAAAGATGAAATTATCGCCCAGCAACATCGCACCATTCAGTGTATCAAGACAGAACTGATCCAGGTACGAACCCAGTTGGAGCAAGTAGGTCGGGCAAATCAATCCAACTATCAGTGTCAAATTTACCCTGCTAATTGAAAGGGAAGTTGACATTACTTGCACTCCTAGTGTGACAATATGTATTTTGAAGAGTGCCCTATGAGGTTTATCAAATAAATGTCGATCAGGCTATGCTGTGGGTCTTTGTTCATGTTTTTCTTTTGTGTTTTCTTCTCTCCTTTTGCACTTCGCCTTTTGCATGCCCCCCCCCCCCCCCCCCCAAATTGTTGATATTATTCTTATTATAACTCACACGGGGGCAAGAGTCTGGAATCCTACCCGAGAGGTCGTTGGTCATGAGAGCAAACTCACTTATAACTCGCACTGGGGCAAGAGTCGAAAGCGTGAGAGCAAGCTTATTTATAACTCGCACGGGGGCGAGAGTCTGGAATCCCGACCGAGAGGTCATTAGTCATGAAAGTAGACTCACTTATAACTCACACTGGGGCGAGGGTCTGGAGGCTTGAGAGCAAACTCACTTATAACTCACGCAGGGGCGAGAGTTTAGAATCCCGACCGAGAGGTCATTGGTTGTGAGAGCAAGCTCACTTATAACTCGCATTGGGATGAGAGTTTGGAGGCGTGAGATCAAGCTCACTTATAACTCGCATGGGGGCGAGAGTCTGGAATCCCGGCCGAGAGGTCATTGGTCATGAGAGCAAGCTCACTTATAACTCGCACTGGGGTGAGAGTCTAGATCCCGACCGAGAGGTCGTTGGTTGTGAGAGCAAGCTCACTTATTACTCCGCATTGGGGCGAGAGTCTGGAAGTGTGAGAGCAAGCTCACTTATAACTCCGCATTGGGGCGAGAGTCTGGAAGCGTGAGAGTAAGCTCACTTATAACTCGCACTAGGGCGAGAGTCTCGAATCCCGATCGAGAGGTCGTTAGTTGTAAGAGGAAGCTCATTTATAACTCGTACTGGGACGAGAGTCTGGAAGCGTGAGAGCAATCTCACTTATAACTCGCACTAGGGGGAGAGTCTGGAATCCAAACTGAGAGGTCGTTGGTCGTGAGAGCATGCTCACTTATATCTCGCACTGGGCGAGAGTCTGGAGGCGTAAGAGCAAGCTCACTTATAACTTGCACGGGAGCAAGAGTTTGGAATCCTGACTAAGAGGTCGTAGGTCATGAGAGCAAGCTCACTTATAATTAGCACTCGGGCGAGAGTCTGGAATCCTGACGGAGAAGTTGTTGGTTGTGAGAGCAGACTCACTTATAACTTGCACTGGGCGAGAGTCTGGAGGTGTGAGAGCAAGTTCACTTATACTAGCACGAGGGTGAGAGTTTGGAATCCAGACCGAGAGGTCGTCGGTCATGAGAGCAAGTTCACTTATAACTCGTACTGGGGTGAGAGTCTGGAGGCATGAGAGCAAACTTACTTATAACTCGCACGGGGGCGAGTGTATGGCATCCCGACCAAGAGGTCGTTGGTCATGAGAGCAAGCTCACTTATAACTCGTACTAGGGCGAGAGTCTGGAATCCCGACCGAGAGGTCATTAGTCGTGAGAGCAAGCTCACTTATAACTTGCACTAGCGTTACAGTGTAGAAGCGTGAGAGCAAGCTCATTTATAACTCATACTGGGGTGAGAGTTTGGAATCTCGACCGAGAGGTCGTTGGTCATGAGAGCAGGCTCACTTATAACTCGCATTGGGGCGAGAGTCTGGAATCCCTACCGATAGGTCATTGGTCGTGAGAGCAGGCTCACTTATAACTTGCATTAGGGCGAGCGTTTGGAGGCGTGAGAGCAAGCTCACTTATAACTCGCACGGGGGCGAGAGTTTGGAATCCCGACCAAGAGGTCGTTGGTCGTGAGAGCAAGCTCATTTATAACTCGCACTAGGGCGAGAGTCTTGAATTCCAACCAAGAGGTCGTTGGTCGTAAGAGCAGACTCACTTTTAACTCGCATTGGGGTGAGAATCTGGAGGCGTGAGAGTAAGCTCACTTATAACTCGCACGGGGGCGAGAGTCTGGAATCCCGACCGAGAGATCGTTGGTCGTAAGAGCAAGCTCACTTATAACTCGCACTGGGGTGAGAGTCTGGAGGTGTGATTGCAGGCTCACTTATAACTCACACGGGGGCGAGAGTTTGGAATCCCAACCGAGAGGTTGTTGGTTGTGAGAGCAAGCTCATTTATAACTCACACTTGGGCGAGAGTTTAGAGGCGTGAGAGCAAGCTCATTTATAACTCACACGGGGGCGAGAGTTTGGAATCCCGACCGAGAGGTCATTGGTCTGAGAGCAAGCTCACTTATAACTCACACAGGGATAATAGTCTGGAAGCGTGAGAGTAAGCTCACTTATAACTCACACGGGGGCGAGAGTTTGGAATCCCAACCGATAGGTCATTGGTCATGAGAGCAGACTCACTTATAACTCTCTCTGGGGCGAGAGTCTGGAATCCCGACCGAGAGGCTGTTGGTCATGAGAGCAAGCTCACTTATAATTCGCATTGGGGCAAGAGTTTGGAGGTGTGAGAGCAAGCTCACTTATAACTCGCACGGGGGCGAGAGTCTTGAATCCCGACCGAAAGGTCGTTTGGCTTTTTGATCGAGAACTCAATTTGAAGACTTACCCCGGCATTTGATCTGAAGATTTGGCCAGGGATCCTGATCTAGAGATCTGCCTAGAAATTCTAATCTAGAGATCTGTTCAGGGATTCTAATCTGAAGACCTGCCCAAGAATTCTGATCTGGAGATGTACCTAGGAATTCTGATCTGTTGATGTATCTAGGAATTCTGATATGGAGATGTACCTGTTGGTGCGGTTAGCACTAACGATTTAACCCAGGTTTTGATGAATGACAAATAGGTTAAGTTAGTTTTTTTTGTTGTCTGACACTTTGATCAAGTGTGCAAGAGAAGTCCAGCTAGGTCGACGGGCTGACCGGATAGCTAGCGAGAAGTCCAAGCGGGTCGACGGGCTGACCGGACGCTTGGCGAGAAGTCCAGCTAGGTCGACGGGCTGACCGGATAGCTGGCGAGAAGTCCAAGCGGGTCGACGGGCTGACCGGACACTTGGCGAGAAGTCCAGACGGGTTGACGGGCTGACCGGACGTCTGGCAGGTAAGTAAGGTAAGTCACTGGAGGGGAGTGACTGCGAGGACGCGTTCCCGGGAAGGGAACATTAGGCGTCGATCCGGCTTAGATCCATTTCGGATGTCTAAGTCGAGATCGTGACTAGATTCCGGTCTCGAAAAGACGGAATCTAAGTCATACTAACTTGCACTAATTCATACTATTATAAAATGTGCTAAAAATCTATGTTGCAGGTTATATATTGCATCGGACTAACTTTGTTTTGCAGGAAAAGGGAGTTTTCTGGAACAAGGTGGTCCGGGCGCCCGGAAGGGATCCGGGCGCCCGGAAGGGATCCGGGCGCCCGGAAGGCAAATTATATCCAGCCGAGTCATCGCCACGTGGAGCATCATGGTTTGTGCAGCTACGTCACATTCCAGGCACCCGGAAGGGATCCAGGCGCCCGGAATAGCATATAAAAGAAGCCCCAGACAGGAGCTTCAAATGCAATTCATCTGAGAACTCTTCTACTGCTGGTCTTGCTGCTCGACGTTCAGTGCGACGCCAACAATGCTCCGACAAAGTGCTCCTTCCGTTTTGATTTAATTTCCTTGTCGGTATTGCTTTATTTTCACTAGCATTTCCTGTACTTATTCTGTAATCATATTTCGACTTGTTAGTGATTGCCCAACGAAAGTGGTCAAGGACCACGGGCCTTCGAGTAGGAGTCGTCACAGGCTCCGAACGAAGTAAAAAACATCTGTGTCTATTTTACTTTTCCGCTGCGTTTATACTCTAAGTTTTCGAATCGATATTCACCCCCCCTCTATCGAATCTAACGGTCCTACAAGTGGTATCATAGCAGGTACCTCTCTGATTTGGTGCAACCACTAATCAGACTGGGGGTGAAATTCTTTCTTTTTTCGGTTTTCAGTTTTACACTCAAAACTCCAAACTGGTTTATAATTTTCTATTATTTTTTTTGGCTAAATTGGTGCAACACCAATCTAGATTTTTCTACTATTTTTCTCTTCCCGCACTACTAATCCAAGACCAAGACTTGGGATTTTTTTCGGTTATTTACATGTGAACAGAATGTCCCAACAAGAAGGATTCAGCACAGTGCGACCTCCACTCTTCAATGGGGACGACTTTCCGTACTGGAAGAAGCGCATGGAGGTCTACCTCAAAACAGACTTCGACCAGTGGATGAGCATTACGAGACCCTACAAAATTCCAGTGGACAACTCTGGGAATCTAGTGGATCCTGAAGACTGGACAGCAGATCTGAAGAAAAAAGCATCAACAGAAAATAAAGCGATCAACACTCTACAGTGCGGATTGACAAGAGAAGAACTGAACAGAGTCGGTCCACACAAAAACGCTAAAGAGCTATGGGACAAGTTGATCGAACTGCACGAGGGAACGTGCGACGCTAAGGTAACAAAACGAGACCTGCTTTTAAATAAAATTTTTAATATAAAAATGCAGGAAGGAGAAACAGCGAATCAACTCCACGCGAGGATCAAGGACATCCTCAATGGGCTTCATGCGATAGGCCACCAGATGGAGAACAAAGACTTAATAAGGTACGCATTAAACGCCTTTCCACGTAATAGTTTGTGGGCATCAATAGTGGATGCCTACAAAATTTCTAAGAATCTTTCTGAATTAAAATTAGACGAGCTTTTCTGTGAATTAGAATTACACGAACAAACTAATGCTGGAGCCGAGAAAGGTATAGCTCTATTTGCAGGTTCCTCCAAAGAAAAGAAAAGCAAGCCTGAATTTGAAGAAGAATCTGACCAAGACTCCGAAGACGAAGAACACCTGGTGAACTTGGTAAGAAAAATGTTCACCAGGAGAAAGAGGAGCTTCAGCAAAAAGGATCTTCAAAAGATCAGCTCTCCCTCAGAACAAAAGAACGTGACTTGCTACGGATGCAACAAAAAGGGACACTACAAGAACGAATGCCTAAAACTGAAGTTCGACAAACCAAAGCCAACCAAAAAGAAGGCACTCAAAGCAACGTGGGACGACTCCTCGGACGAATCGGAGGAAGAAGAGCAGAAACATCAGAGCCACCTCGCACTGATGGCCCGCGAAGCCGAAACAGAAAATGAGTCGGAAGATGAAGACGGGTCTGAGCCCGAAACAAGCCACGAGTCCGTACTCGTTTCCGAAGGCTCGAATGAGGTATATTTTAATTTAAACAAAAAGTTTTTTAGAATCATCTCTTGTCTAAATAGTAAATTAACTAAAGTAGAAAATGAAAACAAATCACTTCTTGAGGAAAATCAAAACCTCAAGGAACAAATCAAAAATTCAAATCCAACCCAAGATCTAACACTTGAGGAGGAGAATCTATCATTAAAAAATGATGTTAAAAATTTAAAAGAAATGCTAGAAAAATTTACAACAAGATCAAAAAATTTAGACTTAATCCTAAAAAATCAAAAAGCATGTAATAATAAAACCGTACTAGGATATAAGTCGAATTCAAATAAAACCTTCAAATCATTAATAACCCAATACAAATCAACCAATCTAGCTTGGGTTCCGAAAGCGTGTCTGACCACGCAAGTAGGACTTAATCAATATTATATACCTAAAGAAAAAATACATTATATAAAATCGAATAAACCAAACCAAAATCCAAAATACAAACCTAAATCAAATTCAAAATCTAAACAGTTTAAAGATCAACAAAATTACCACCAAGTTAACCATAACTATAAAAAGAATCGACACAAGCCTAAAATCAAAATTTATTAAAGGCCAATAATTCAGGGGGAGGCTCCAGAATAGCTGGCACCTCCAAAACTAACTTACCCGACAGGGTAACCCAAAATTTACCAACCCGGCAGGGTAATTAAGATTAGTTAAAAAGAGACCAAGTTTAACTTGAATCATGGTACTGGTGAAATTTTTGGATGATAGTACGTTAGGGAAGCTTGGGCATCGCATGTCTAGAAAGATATGGCTTCGATCTGGTGCATTTGGCCAAGTGGAACTGACCGAAGCTACCCTTAAATGAATCCTAACCAGTTAGACCAAGATTTAGTACTAAGTTCCGTGGATAGGACTATTCGGAAAACCTCGAAAGGTTGGTTACTTCTAATGATGTCCATGTGACTCACCAAGCTTAGAAGTTTATCCGAAGAATGCCTATTTGTGGAAACCAAAACTAAATCTGAATCTAACACACGTTAAACCAAAACTCCATAATTAAAAATCCAATTTCATCTCACGAAATCATAGGATTCCCTGATTGAAAATATAGATCGGGTGAGATGAATAAGGCTTTAAAAATTTTAATTTTAAAATTAAAAATTATTCTCAAAATTTTAAACTTAAAAATTAATTTCAAAATTCTAATTTTAAACTTAAAAAATTATTTTCAAAATTTTAAACTTAAAAATTATTTTCAAAATTTTAAACTTAAAAATTATTCTCAAAATTTTAAACTTAAAAATTATTCTCAAAATTTTAAACTTAAAAATAATTTTTCAAAATTTTAAACTTAAAAATTAATTTCAAAAATTCTAATTTTAAACTTAAAAATTATTCTCAAAATTTTAAACTTAAAAATTAATTTCAAAATTCTAATTTTAAACTTAAAAATTATTCTAAAAATTTTAAACTTAAAAATTAATTTCAAAATTCTAATTTTAAACTTAAAATATTATTTTCAAAATTTTAAAATTAAAAATTATTTTACAAATTTTAAACTTAAAAATTATTTTCAAAATTTTAAACTTAAAAATTATTCTCAAAATTTTAAACTTAAAAATTATTCTCAAAATTTTAAACTTAAAAATTATTCTCAAAATTTTAAACTTAAAAATTATTTTCAAAATTTTAAACTTAAAAATTATTTTCAAAATTTTAAACTTAAAAATTATTTTCAAAATTTTAAACTTAAAAATTATTTTCAAAATTTTAAACTTAAAATTATTTTCAAAATTTTAAACTTAAAAATTATTTTCAAAATTTTAAACTTAAAAATTAATTTCAAAAATTCTAATTTTAAACTTAAAAATTATTTTCAAAATTTTAAACTTAAAAATTATTTTCAAAATTTTAAACTTAAAAATTATTTTCAAAATTTTAAAATTAAAAATTATTTTCAAAATTTTAAACTTAAAAATTAATTTCAAAATTCGAAATTTAAAAATTAAACTTAAATAATGCATGCTCAAAAGACTAACTTTAAATCCTACTTACTGTAGGAAACCAAGTGGATTTTGGACAGTGGTTGCTCCAAACATATGACTGGAGATCACACCAAATTCACTCAACTCACTTACAAAAGCCTAGGAACAGTTGCCTTTGGAAACAACGGCAAACTCAAGGTAATTGGTATAGGTAATATTGAATTAAAATTAGACTTTATAATTACAAATGTTTTACTTGATGAAAATTTTAAATATAATCTTCTAAGTATTAGTCAATTGTGTGATACTAGGTATAAGGTCAAATTTCTATCTACAGAGTGTTTAATCAAACATCTAGATAATCGTACCATAAGCCTAAAAGGCTTTAGAAAAGACAACATCTATGCCATCAACTTAACCATTTCTTCCATTAAGTGTTATTTAACACAAAAAGAAGAAACTTGGTTATGGCATAGGAGGATGTCTCACACCAACTTTAGAAATATAAGTAAACTAAATGGACTTGTAAAAGGCTTACCAAAGTTACCTAACTTAGATTCAACCATATGTAATGCTTGTCAACAAGGCAAACAAACTAAGTCAACCCACAAACAAACAAATCAACCACAAACTAACTCAATCTTAGAACTTCTACATTTAGACCTTTTTGACTCCCATGGAGTCAAATCTATAAATGGAAACTTATATTGCTTAGTAATTATAGACGATTATTCTAGGTTTACTTGGGTCAAATTCTTAAAACATAAAGATGAAATTTTTGAAATTTTTACAAATTTTTGCAAACAGATTGAAAACGAAAAAGATATTAAAATTAAAAGAATTAGGAGTGACAACGGGGGAGAATTTAAAAATCACAACTTTAACAGTTTTTGTCTAGAAAACGGTTACCATCATGAGTTCTCATGCCCTAAAACCCCCCAACAAAATGGAATTGTAGAAAGAAAAAATAGAACCTTACTTGAAGTTTCTAGAACAATGTTAAATGAGTATAACCTACCTAAATACTTTTTGGCAGAAGCCGTTAGTACAGCCTGCTATGTACAGAACAGAACAACAATAAATAAAACTCATAACAAAACGTTCTTCGAATTGTTTTATAATAAACAACCAAATATAAAATATTTTAAGGTATTTGGGTGCCCAGTTTTTATCTTAAATACAAGAGAACACTTAGGAAAATTCACCTCTAAAATTGAAAATGGAATTTTTGTAGGATATTCCCTAAATAGTAGAGGCTACAGAATTTACAATAAGGTTACCTTAATAATTGAAGAAACTACTAATGTAAAGTTTGAAGAAACTAAACAAGACATAGGATCTACACAAACACCTGAGTTTGTTCCAGAAACCAACCAAACTCTAAGTCATGAAGAAGAGGAACAACATCAAGAGAATCAACCTCCTAGAACAATAAGGGTTAACCCAAATCATCCAATTGATCAAATAATTGGTGACCCAGACTTAAGAGTTCAAACCAGATCATCCTTTAGAAACCTAAGTCAAATCTCATTAATTTCAAAAATTGAACCCAAAACTGTGGATGAATCCCTACTAGACCCAGATTGGATTATAGTTATGCAAGAAGAACTAGCCCAATTTGAGCGTAATGAGGTTTGGGACCTAGTTCCACCACCTAAGAATAAGAAAATAATAGAAACAAAATGGGTATTCAGAAACAAACTAAGTGAAACTGGGGAAATTACTAGAAATAAGGCTAGGCTGGTTGCCAAAGGATTTAGTCAAGTTGAAGGCCTTGACTATGATGAAACATATGCCCCAGTAGCCAGATTAGAATCCATTAGAATGTTACTAAGTTATGCAGCCCATAAGGGATTCAAACTATACCAAATGGACGTTAAGTCTGCCTTTCTCAATGGACTAATTAAAGAAGAAGTTTATGTAGGTCAGCCTCCTGGGTTTGAAAGTCTAGAACACCCTGATTATGTTTTTAAATTAAAGAAAGCACTATATGGACTTAAACAAGCTCCCAGGGCATGGTATGAGAGGCTAACATCTTACTTAACATCTAAAGGATTCAAACAAGGTCAAATTGACCCAACCTTGTTTGTTAAATCATTAAATACAGACATATTTATTGCACAAATATACGTAGATGATATAATATTCGGCTCAACAAATTC
Source organism: Zingiber officinale (assembly GCF_018446385.1). Taxonomy (NCBI): domain Eukaryota; kingdom Viridiplantae; phylum Streptophyta; class Magnoliopsida; order Zingiberales; family Zingiberaceae; genus Zingiber; species Zingiber officinale. The sequence continues at coordinate 67,658,980 of NC_055991.1, forward strand.
AGAATTTTTAGAAGAATTTATTAATCTAATGGAAAAAGAATTTGAAATGAGCTTAGTGGGAAAATTAACCTATTTCTTAGGATTACAAATCAAACAAACAATGAAGGAAATTATATTTATCAACATAAATACACCAAAGAATTACTTAAAAAATTTGGAATGGAAAACACAAAAGAAATAAAAACACCGATGGCAGTAAACACAATCCTAGACAGTGACCCAAATGGAAAACCAATTGATTTAAAACATTATAGAAGTGCAATAGGTAGCCTACTGTACTTAACTGCAAGCCGACCTGATATCTTATTTGTAGTTAGTATGTGTGCTAGATACCAAACTTGTGCTAAGGAATCCCATTTGACACATGTTAAAAGAATTTTTAGATATCTTAAAGGAACAACAAATGTAGGAATCTGGTATCCTAGGACAAATAATTTTGAACTAATAGGGTATTCTGACTCAGATTATGCTGGATGTAAATTAGACCGCAAAAGCACAAGTGGTGGATGCCAATTATTAGGTTCATCACTTGTTAGCTGGTTTAGTAGAAAGCAACATTGTGTTGCTCTATCTACAACTGAGTCAGAATACATAGCTTTAGGCGAATGTGTTGCACAATTATTATGGATGATGCATACTCTAAAAGATTTCAACTTAAATATCACAAATGTAAAAGTATTAATAGACAATATAAGTTCAATCAACTTAACCAAGAATCCTGTGCATCATTCAAGAACCAAACATATTGAAATTAGGCACCACTTCATCAGGGATCATGTTACTAAAGGTGATATTGAACTCAAGTACATTGAGTCCAAATCAAATTTAGCTGACATTTTTACAAAACCACTCCCTGAAAGTGAATTTAGCAACTTACGGCGAAAATTAGGGATGTGCTTGATAGACTAGGATTCTTTTTAAACTATTTTTAAAATAATGTTTTTTAACTAATAGGTTAAACTTGTTTGTTTTCGAAACTTTCCATTTTTAGATTTTCAAAAACAGTTTTGGCCTTAGACTAGTTTTGAATCCCTAGAAAGCATGTACCCATAGGACTAGTTTTTGAGCATCTCACCAACACCTTAGGCTTACCTTGCTTGTGTTTGACAAACATAGAAAGGGGTGAGATACATAGGCCAACTGTCTGGACTTAAGATGCTTATTTCAGTGCATCAGCATAAGTCTGGATGTTAAATACAACTCAGATATTAATCAGATTAAAGTTCATCAGTCAAGTCAAACACTGACTGGTTATAATCAACTTAATCTGACTAACCAAGTGAAAGCTACTATCTTCTGATAGTTGGTTAGTACCTAATTGGTTAGACAGCTGGTTACATTTAAGTATCAAGTTCAGGGGGAGAAATTAACTTTATATATTTTAAAAAAATGTTTTTTAAACTAACTTCTTCTTAAAACACCAGTTTTCAAAAAGTTAAAATTAACTAAGTTTAATCCCACCTAATTTTTTAAAAAACCTGAGTTTAAAAGTTGAATATAGCAAATTTAAACTTATTCAGTTTTTGTAACATATGCTTGAAAATTCAACTTTCCAAACGTAGCTTTTATCAAATTATCCTTAAAACTTTATTTTGGCAAAAATTCTACTTCTTGAAAAATTATTCTTACTTGTTTAAATTTTTGCTTTGTTTTTTAAAATCGAAGTTGAAAATTTACCTTGTTGAAAAGTAAATGTTACTTAAACATGAAAAGTAAATGTGAAAAACCTGATTTGCAAATTTTTTGAAAAGTTAAACTTGATTAACTTTAAATTTATACTTTTCAAAATTCAACTTGTCTCCCCCAAGTCAACTTGACTATTTTTTAACTTGGTGTTAAAAATTGAACCAAACTTAGATATGTTGCAAAATCTGATTACTTTTTACAGTAACTCTACACTATGATTGTTTACCCTTGCTTATTTTTTGATGAATGCCAAAGGGGGAGGGTTAGGTGGTAGGTGGTTAAGTTAGCTAAACCATTTGAAAATACAAACTAACTTTAAAACCACATAAATGCATGTTGTTTCTTGCATATGTTTTCACTAACTTAACCAGGTTGTCATTCCATCAAAAAGGGGGAGATTGTTGGTGCAGTTAGCACTAACGATTTAACCCAGGTTTTGATGAATGACAAATAGGTTAAGTTAGTTTTGTTGTTGTCTGACACTTTGATCAAGTGTGCAGGAGAAGTCCAGCTAGGTCGACGGGCTGACCGGATAGCTGGCGAGAAGTCCAAGCGGGTCGACGGGCTGACCGGACGCTTGGCGAGAAGTCCAGCTAGGTCGACGGGCTGACCGGATAGCTGGCGAGAAGTCCAAGCGGGTCGACGGGCTGACCGGACGCTTGGCGAGAAGTCCAGACGGGTCGACGGGCTGACCGGACGTCTGGCAGGTAAGTAAGGTAAGTCACTGGAGGGGAGTGACTGCGAGGACGCGTTCCCGGGAAGGGAACATTAGGCGTCGATCCGGCTTAGATCCATTTCGGATGTCTAAGTCGAGATCGTGACTAGATTCCGATCTCGGAAAGACGGAATCTAAGTCATACTAACTTGCACTAATTCATACTATTATAAAATGTGCTAAAAATCTATGTTGCAGGTTATATATTGCATCGGACTAACTTTGTTTTGCAGGAAAAGGGAGTTTTCTGGAACAAGGTGGTCCGGGCGCCCGGAGGGGATCCGGGCGCCCGGAAGGCAAATTATATCCAGCCGAGTCGTCGCCACGTGGAGCATCATGGTTTGTGCAGCTACGTCACATTCTAGTCGCTCGGAAGGGATCTAGGCGCCCGGAACAGCATATAAAAGAATCCCCAGACAGGAGCTTCAAATGCAATTCATCTGAGAACTCTTCTACTGCTGGTCTTGTTGCTCGACGTTCAGTGCGACGCCAACAACGCTCCGACAAAGTGCTCCTTCCGTTTTGATTTAATTTCCTTGTCGGTATTGCTTTATTTTCACTAGCATTTCCTGTACTTATTCTGTAATCATATTTTGACTTGTTAGTGATTGCCCAACGAAAGTGGTCAAGGACCACGGGCCTTCGAGTAGGAGTCGTCACAGGCTCCGAACGAAGTAAAAAACATCTGTGTCTATTTTACTTTTCCGCTGCGTTTATACTCTAAGTTTTCGAATCGATATTCACCCCCCCCTCTATCGAATCTAACGGTCCTACAGTACCTAGGAATTCTCATCTAGAGACCTGCCCAGAAATCCTGATCTAGAGATGTACCTAGGAATTATGATCTGGTTGGTAGCACTTGTGACTTGACAGGATATGTGATAATGGATTTAGCTTAATATTCTTGTAATCACAAAGTGCATTTCATAAGGTTTTTTGATTAAATTTTAAACCTTACTCTAGTTTCGAGAAAATGCAGAGGCGCCGAATTCCGATCAGCTTTACCATCACCATTTCCTCCACTTCCCGAGACTCCCGCATGGACTTTCCAATTCTCAAGGCATGACCTTCATGAAGCAAGGCTCGCCTCCTCCTATATCCTTCCTCATGATTTTCCCGTCACCTCCATCATAAATGCCTCTTCCTAGGGGGTTGACACGTGTCCCACAACCTTAACTCCTCATAATGTATAACGCATGCTTTTTCTGCACGCTTCCCCAAATCACTTTTGATTTTTGATCTGACGGCTGACGTGTGTTGCACTGTTTCGTTTGTCCGGGTCGATCTTCGATGCTCCCTAAGGGTTTTGATTTATAAACCCTAATGGCAGTCCGCCATCTCTCCTAGTTGCTTCGTCTTCCTCCGATTCTTTGTCGTTACTTCACTTTTGACTACTTGTCTTCTTCTTCATGTCTCTCCGCTGTAAGTACTTTCCGTCTTTCACTTGCCTTCGCCTTCTCTATCTCTACAATGACTAGTGAGAGAGAGATACCTTGGTACTCGTACTTCCTTTCTGATTTGGATAGAAGTGATCTCGAGTCGATCTATGTTAGCTTGAAGCTCCTTGACACTTACAAGCTTCTCCCACAAGGTCCTCATGACCACCCTTCTTCGCCTCCTACAAGGTTTGTGACCTTCTTTAAGGACCAACTCCTGGGTGGTCTCTGTTTTCCCATTCATCCATTCTTCACATCTTTGAGTCAATATTTTGGTATCTCCCTATCTCAATTCGCTCCCAATGCCTTCCGTGCTATGTGCGGAATGGTGATTTTGTGTCGCCTATATAAAATTCCTCTAACCCCGCAACTCTTCCATAACTTCTATGCCCTTAAGCACTCCAAATCAAGCATTTTTATGGTCCAATCTAGGATGGGCTATAAGTTTTTTGCGAATATGCCCTCTTCCAATAAGGGCTGGAAGTCCCGCTTTTTCTACATACTACTTGAGTGTGTCACCTGGCCTGTGCGATGGTGATACAATCTGCCTTGCCCCTCTTAATTGCAGGAGCATCAGCATCAGCATCAGCCTGACTGCCTCCCCTCTTTCGAGAAGCTAGAAGGAGTTCGACTCCAACTCTCGGTGATACTGCGAGAGGGCCTCCTACATGCTTTCGGGCTCAACCCAATCCCTGCGTTGATAGGTGCTCCTTTCGATAAGATCTCCTATCTTCTATTCCACATCTTCGCTAACTGAGGTATCTCCCTGTGATTTTGCAGAAGCTGCTATGTTTCACGCCTTCTCAGTTGACTCTTCCAAGCTACCCAATGTTGCTCTTAAGGAGCTGGGAGAAGAACTCCTAAGAAAGTCTAGTGCACCCTCTACCATTCAAACTGGGGTCGCAGCTGGGCCTTCTTTTCAACCACTCCAAGAAAGGGAGACTCCAGAACCCGAGGCAACTGAAGATGAAAGGGCTTCCTCTCCGCCCCCTGGAAAGCGTTTGCGTTTACAATGCAAGAGGAAGTGAGTCACCCCCTCAGTCCAAGCTTCTCCACCGAGGCCCCGAACGACCCGAGCTTCCTCCAAGACCAAGGCGAAGACACCTGCTCAGGTGTCTCCTTCTACCATAGTAGAGGAGGTATCTTCTCCATGAACCAGCACTCAAACAGGAGAGCAGACTAGTGCTCAGGCGAGAGGCTAGCCTGGGGATCCTTCTTCGCCTTCTGTACTGCCTTCGGCTACGCAGGCTACTTCGGCCTCTTCTTTATGCTCCCCAATCTCGCAGGCTACTCTGGCCTCTTCCTCACGTGCCAAGGCTCCGCAGGCCATTCCAGCTTCTTCTTCACAAGCCCCAGCTTCTTCTTCACAAGCCAAGGATCACTCCAGAAGTAGATACACCTTCACTTCTATCCACCAGCTCCCCTCATTGCAGTTACAGGGCCCTCCATCGATCAACACCTCTCCTCGTTGCAGCCAATTGCAACTACATGGGGTCTTGGCCGAAGCCTGGCGATCTACGGCAGAACAAATCTTGGAAGGCTCCTCCTTAGTGGGGGCAGACTCATTCTCACAACAGCTGCTTTCCGTAAGTCTTCTCCGATTCCTCTCTGTATCTTTGCCTACCCGAGAGGTATTACTAATCCTTCTTCTTTTCCTAGGTTTTTGTCAGTGGCCTGAGCCTATCTCAATGTATGGCGGATCTTCAGCAAGAGAATGAGTCCTTAAGTGCTTGTATTTAGGAGCTGGAACTGCCTAAGACCCCCGACCCTATTCCTGACCTGATCTCCTCCGATACTCCATTGCCTCCCCTTCTTTAAACTATCGAAAAAGAGCCCAAGTTGCCTGGGACATGGCTCAGGCGGGGGCAGAGAAGATAAAGACCTTGGAGGTTGCTTTGAAGACAATTGAATCCAAACTCAGCTCCGAAGGGCAAAGATGCATTCAGATTGTGGCCAATCTAGATGCGAAGGAAGCGGAAGTAGCCATCCTCTCACAACAGCTGAAAGACCTTCAGGCATCATATGATACTTTGAAGAAAGACTGGAGACCACCCAGGCTAATCTTAGTGCCAGTGCCAATCGGGAAGCTGCCATTCAGAAACAATGGGAGGTCGACAAGGCTATAATTAAGTCCTTGCAAGCAGATTTGGCCAAAATCATCGATGAGGCAACTATCACTCGACAAGACCTGTCCCTGGTCCGTGTGGATGCCGATAAGGTTAAGGGGGAGCTGATAGAATACTGGGCAGGCGAAAATGCGCGCCTAGAAACTTATAAGGCTGCCTACCTGGCCTCCCCCGAATTTGGAAATAAGATAGGTAACCTCATTGACTAGATGATCTACTACGGTGGCGTGGGTGCCGTGCGTCAACTTCACGAGAAGGGCCTTCTCCGATCAGCCCTTCCTAATGATTTTCTGGATCGCACCCGTCTCATACAGGAGCTTCCCGAGGAGGCTTTTCCCTCCTTCACCGATTAAAGATGTATCTATCTTCTGGATAACTATGAAACTCTTGTACTCCTGTATAGAATCAGACGCCCGATTGCCTTATTTTATAGCCCATGCTATTTTATTCCTGAAGTTGTTTGGGAAATGTGTCAAAGACTTATTCCCCTTATAGGTGCTTAGATTCTGATATACGCTGCTTGTAAACACTAATGCTTTCCGGGCGACAGGCTTTGTAACACCCATAAAATTATACGATAGGAATATGAATATTATTTTCCTTAGAGAATAAAGAAATGAGAAGAATAAAAGAAAAAGGAAAATAAAAACAAAAGAAAATATAGAATAAGAAGAGGTGAGGTCAAGGATTGAACCTTGAACCTCCCACAATTTATGGAGATAAATTGATGAATGATAACCATTAGGATAAGGAGAAATAATTGGATAGAAAGGAATGAAAAATTTAGTTAAAGGAGAAAAGAAAACTAAGCAAAAAGAGCAAGAGAAAACCAAGTTGCTTACCTTCTTTTCCCTCTTGGTTAAGAAAAGGAGCAAGCAAAAGAGGAATTGTCTACTTCCCTCCCCCTCTGTCTATTTTCGTGGGAATTAAAGGAGTGGGGGAAAAGAGGAGTTGAGGGAATGCATGAGGACATGTTTCATTTGGCAAAGGGATAAATAGGTTTAGAGAAGAAAATCAAGGGATTAAATTCATTTTCTTCTTCCTCCTTCTCCCTTCTTCATTCTTCATCGAACCAAGAAAACTTCCCTCTCCTCATTCCAATAGCTAAGTTAAGTTCTTCTCCAAGAAAGCTAATTTCCGAGAAGAGACCTTCAAGTTCTAGCCCTTACAAGCAAAGGAAACAAAAGGAGGTACAAGAAGAAGAAGCTTCCTCCTTCTTTGACACCTAGAACACTTTTCTCTCTAAGGAAAATCACAAGCGAAAGGATGTAAGTTCCCCTCACCTGTGGTACAATAGCTCTTGTTGTTCTATGAAGATTCGGTTACATAAAAATCTAAGAAAACATCATGAAGAATTCCAACCAAGATAAAACCAAAGGAAGGACCTAGGGACTGAAAAGATCTAAATTTGATATGCTCGATATTTTTCTTGTAACATGTATTTTATGATAAGGATTTATCTCATGTCTCTATGATAAAATTTTTGGTAGAACTTAGATTCATGAGTATTCGGCCATGGTAGAACTAAGGGCCTAGGAGAGCTTTAATTTAAAACTAAGCATGCCATGATCTCCCTAAGATAAGATATGAAACTATTATGATATGCCCATGATTGTATGTTAAGTTGAATTCTATTTCATGTCCATGAAGGTTCGGCCATGTTTAGTTTTTGAAGCCTAGGAGAATTTAAAACAAGTCTAAGATGCTCATGACCTCCTTGATGAAATGTTATGAAACTAACTTAATGTTCTTATGTTTATTGTTGCATGGAAATTGAATTACATGCTCTATAACATTCGGCCACATCATGTTCAAGGGCTTAGGAAATTTAGAACCTAACCCAACTATGCTCATGTTATTCCTTGAAATGTTTACTATGAAAGTTGTTTAGGGTTCTCATGCTTTTAGGACACTTGAACCCTAGTTTTAAGCCCTACAAGTTTCGGCCACTCCATGATTAAGGGCTTAGGAAACTTAGAACCTAACTCAACTATGCTCATGTTATTCCTTGAATTATTTACTATGAAAGTTGTTTAAGGTTCTCATGCTTTTAGGACACTTGAACCCTAGTTTTAAGCCCTACAAGTTTCGGCCACTCCATGATTAAGGGCTTAGGAAACTTAGAACCTAACTCAACTATGCTAATGTTATTCCTTGAAAGATTTGCTATGAAAGTTGTTTAAGGTTCTCATGCTTTTAGGACACTTAAACCTTAGTTTTAAGTCCTATAACATTCGGCCACATCATGTTCAAGGGTTTAGGAAACTTAGAACCTAACTCAACTATGCTCATGTTATTCCTTGAAAGATTTACTATGAAAGTTGTTTAAGGTTCTCATGCTTTTAGGACACTTGAACCTTAGTTTTAAGTCCTATAACATTCGGCCACATCATGTTCAAGGGTTTAGAAAACTTAGAACCTAACTCAACTATGCTCATGTTATTCCTTGAAAGATTTACTATGAAAGTTGTTTAAGGTTCTCATGCTTTTAGGACACTTGAACCTTAGTTTTAAGTCCTATAACATTCGGCCACATCATGTTCAAGGGTTTAGGAAACTTAGAACCTAACTCAACTATGCTCATGTTATTCCTTGAAAGATTTACTATGAAAGTTATTTAAGGTTCTCATGCTTTTAAGACACTTGAACCTTAGTTTTAAGTCCTATAACATTCGGCCACATCATGTTCAAGGGCTTAGGAAACTTAGAACCTAACTCAACTATGCTCATGTTATTCCTTGAAATATTTGCTATGAAAGTTGTTGAAGGTTCTCTTGCTTTTAGGACACTTGAACCCTAGTTTTAAGCCCTACAAGTTTCGGCCATTTCATGATTAAGGGCTTAGGAAACTTAGAACCTAACTCAACTATGCTCATGTTATTTCTTGAAATATTTGCTATGAAAGTTGTTTAAGGTTCTCATGCTTTTAGGACACTTGAACTTTAGTTTTAAGTCCTATAACTCTCGGCCACTTCATGTTTAAGGGCCTAGGAAACTTAGAACCTAACTCAACTATGCTCATGTTATTCCTTGATATGTTTGCTATGGAAGTTGTTTAGGGTTCACAAGCTTGAATGATAGTTTTTAACCCAATGTACGCTTGACAAGTTTCGGCCATGATAAGTTGTAAGCTTAAGAATCCTAGAACTCTACCTAAATTTGCTCATGGTGGTTCTTATAGTATAAGAAATGATGCTTACTTAGGGTTCACATGTTGGTATGGAGTTTTTACCAAAAACCCAATTTATATGGTTCGACCACTATAAGGCATTAGGGTTAGAAACCTAATTATGTTTTCCATGTATATTATATGTCATGATTATGAGATTTCTATGCTTCTATGTTTAATTATGCACACTTATGATCTATACATGATGGAAACCCTTATGCTATGGTGTGTATTATTTATGATGAGTTATGTGCCAATTTATGCATGATATATGTGATGAGCTGTGTGCCAATTTATGCATAAAATATATGATGTGCTGTGTGCCCAAAATTTTACATACCATTATGATGAGCTGTGTGCCCAAAATTCTACATGGTATGATATGATAAGAGATACGATATGCAAGAAATGATAAGAACCATGATATGTAAGAAATGCTATTTTACTTTATGTATGGCTTGTACCAAGGGTGAGCTCCATAAGCGCCCCGGGGTCGATGGACTAAGAAACGTGCCTCGTTAGGGATGGGCTCCTAAGTGCCCCTAGGTCGATGGACTAAGAAACGGGCCTAGTATGTATGCCTTGTAGGGTTCAAGACTTGCTACCTTGGACCTACATAGGACGTGCACATTTATGTATGTGGTACAAGCCGGGGCCCTAACCATGTTATGATTATGTTTAAGTATGTATGAAATAAGTTTTCAAAGGACATGTTGTATATATTATTGCATGAATCATGTTTTTAAAAGTCATTTTGCATAACACATTATGATTATGTTACGATATACCATGATGCCTATGATTATGTTATGTTATGTTAGGATGAACCTTATGATTATGTTTTGATATGTTATGATCATGATCATGTTATGCTAGAATGCACTTTATGACTTTATAAGGATATGCCATGATACCATATGATTTTGTTATGATATGATGCTTCTATACATGATATGATGAGTTGTCTTTATGCTTTATGCATTGAAGCTTTATTTATGCTATACGGTTTTTGTGAGTAGGAAAGGATCTTACTGAGCCTTGAGTGCTCACAGCTTACTTTCCTTGTACCACAGATAAGGGCAAAGAATGGATGTACTAAGGGAGCAGCAGGAGGGGGCAAGGAGGACGTGTGTAGTAGTGACTTGGCTAAAGAGGAAAACCTGCTTTTAATTAATATGAATTATGTTCATGTTGTTTCCTTTATAACTCTAAGACACTTCATCATGCTCTTTAGTATTATGGTTTAAGTTATGTTAAGCATGTTATGTGACTCATATGATAGGTAGTTGATGATGATGTGTTAAGAATAAAAGAAAGTTTTAAAGAAAAAAAAAATATATATATGCTATAGATAAGACTTCCGCTGTTTTAAGAAGAAAGAATAAGTAACCCCCGTTAGCTTAAGCAGGAAGGGGCGGGGCGCTACAGGCTTCTTTTCCCGACCAAGCCTTTATTCATGAATTTTCCCACTAAGGCCATCGATCCATTTCCCGATCGGCTCCTTCTGCTTAGTTTCTTCCCGACCGATTAAACTTCCGAGTTCTAGATCTCAAGGCTTACAGTCTCCCGCAAGCTAGAGCGGGGATTCCCCTTCCCGAAATTGTCTTAAATGGTTAGTATTCTCGTATTCTTCGTCTCCCCTCTTTCTGACACGTTCTTTGAGCTCGCTTTTCGAGATTAATCCAACGACCGTGGTTATTATCAAACTTAGGGGGGATGTCATCAGCCTTCATCATGAACCGTTCGATGGGCGCAAAGGTCGAGGCCTCTCGAACCCCTCTCCATGCCTATAAATATCCTCCTTCCCCTTCATTCCTGAACTTTTTACTTTCGAGAGTAAGCCTTCTTTCTGCCTCCATTGCTTATTACGCTCTATTTCTCACGATTCATTCCTTCTTTTTCACATGAACTCTCCCACACCTACTTATGCTCCCGGGGTATCCACCTTCACTGGTGTGGATCTAGACGACCTTCGCTTTACCTACGAAATTTCCCATTCCATGCACATCATTATACCCTCCGCAATCCACCTGGCTTCCTCACCACCTACAGGATATGTGACCTTTTTTAAGGAGCAGATAGAGGTCGGTCTTCGCTTTCCTATACACCCTTTCTTTTCACAAGTGAGTCGGTATTTTCACATTCCCCTATGCCAACTTACCCCAAACTCCATGAGACTTTTGGCGGGATTTGTACTCCTCTGTGAGGTATGCGATATACCCTGGGGCTCCTCGACTATTCCTCTACTTCTTCACTCCTCGTCGCCACATCGAAGGACATTTTCGCCTTCAGGCTCGCCTCCGAACCAATTTTTTTGCTCCCCTCCCTTCTTCCTACTCCGACTAGAAGGATAAGTATTTCTTCCTGAGCTTTTCTTGAGCCGTGGAATGGTCGACCCAACGATTCACAGCTTTACCCTTGGCGCCAATTCTGGGAGACTTCCAAATAGGTCCTGACTTTATAGATGCCTCCACACAGCTGGAATGATGGTGTTTGGACCTGTGCAGATTATTGATAGAGGACATCCTGTTCCTATTCAGGCTGAGTTGCACTCCCTCAGAATTACGCTCCTTATGTAACACACATAGGATCTCTAATAATTCATGTAGATTTATGCATGATTAATATAGATTTATGCATGGTTAATATAGATTTATGCATGATTAAAATGGGCCTTAATAATTCAAATAGATTTATACATGATATAGTATGGGCCTTATGTGGATTTTCAAAAATATAAAAGAAAAAGAACCAAAAAGAGGCATGACCAAGGATTGAACCTTGGACCTCCTGGTAAGTGGTTCTATGTCATAACCAGTAGCCCCAGCAGGGGTGTGCTGATATGAAAAGAGGGAAATTATGGTTAAAGGTAAGGAAAGTGAAGGCTCACTTCACTAAGGAGGAGAAATTCAAGCTTCCTTCTCTTCTTACAATGAAAAGAGAGTTTTTACTTTCTCCCTTCATTTAGGATGAGTAAAAGAAGAGGGAAGGAAAAGATCATTTTTCCTTCTTCCTCTTAATTGGAATAAAAGGAGAAAAAGAATGAAAATCTTCATTTTTGCTCTCTCTTTCTCCTTCCTCCTTCTCTCCACCGAAACCACTCTCTTCTTCCTCACCATTGCCAAACCAAGCAAGAAGGTTTGCTCTCTAGGAAAAGCTTCACAACCAAGGATTTCTTCTCTTAGAGGATTAAGCAAGAGATGTAAGTATCCTCTCACCTGCAGTACAATAGTTATCGTACGCTTTACGTTTTGTTTGAAAAAAAAAGGACTTAGGGATCTCCTTGCAAGTTTCGGCCAAGATAAGAAGTTGTGGTCACTTATGATTGTCAATTTACAAATTATGCTTCATGTTGTAACCAAAAAAATAAAACCTAGGACCCTACCTTAGGTTTCGGTCAAGAGAAAATATAAGGTGTAGAGTAACATTTTGAAATCTAAACATGCTTATTTATGCTCCTTCATGATACATGATCTATTATATGTTGTTAGATAAGTTTTCATGCTACATGATGTATAAACAAAAACCTAGAACCTTTCTTTAGGTTTCGGCCAAAGATGAACACAAGGTCTAGGACAAGATTTTGAGACCTAACTATACTTGCTTTATGCTTCCTTATGATGTATGCTTTCTTATGCTATGTTAGGTTAAATATCCATGACTTATGTTGCATGAAAACCTAGAAATACCACCTTGAAGTTTCGGCCAAGGTTGAATTAAAGGCTTAGAGAAAGTTGTTGACCTAACTATACTTGTTTTATGCTTCCTCATGATGTATGCTTTCCTATGCTATGTTAGGTTAAATATCCATGGCTTATGTTGCCTGAAAAACCTAGAAATACCACCTTGAGGTTTCAGCTAAGTCAAGAGACATGGTCTAGGGTAAAATTTTGAAATGAAAACATGCTTGTTTATGCTCCTTCATGATACATGATCTCTTATATGTTGTTAGTTAAGAGTTTTATGCTCCATGTGGTATTAAAGGTTGAGAAACCCTACATTGATGTTTCGGCCAAGTTGGGATACAAGGTCTAGGGCAAGGTTTTGAAATCTAGTCATGCTTGTATATGCTTCCTTATGATGTATGATCTTTAATATATGGTTAGTTTAAGTTTCATGCTTCATGTTGTATTTAAAAGTTTGAATACCTCACATTTAGGTTTCGGCCAAGGTTGAAATTGAGACTTAAAGCAAAGTTTTGAAACCTAACCATGCTTATTTATGCTTCCTTATGATATATGATTTCTTACATGTTGTTAGTTTCATGCTACATGTTGTATTAAAAAAAAATTGGAACCTCACCTTAAGGTTCGGCCAAGGATGATTTAGGGTTTGTAGGAAGATCAAAACCCCAACCATGTATGATAATGACTCTTTATGATATGCTTTAGGTTATATGCACTTATGACATCATGTTATGATTCCTTATGATATGCTTTATGTATGTGCACTTATGACATCATGTTATGATTCCTTATGATATGCTTTATGTTATGTGCACCTCATGCTATTATGGTATGTTATGAAAGGCTTATGTAAGATGAAAAGCCTAAGAGATGCTTCCCTTGAGATGGGATCAAGAGCACTCTTCATGACATGACAAAGAGATGCCTCCCTTAAGTTGGGATCAAGAGCTCTCTTCATGATATGACAAGAACATGAAATGTTATGATATGACAAGAACATGATATATTATGATATGACATGATATGACATGCTATTTTACTTTGTATGGCTTGTACCAAGGGTGGGCCCCTAGGTCGATGGTCTATGAAATGAGCCTAGTAAAAGGGATGGGCTCCTAAGTTGCCCCTAGGTCGATGGTCTATAAAACGGGCCTAGTTCCTAGTAGATTCAAGATTAGCTACCTTGGATCTATTTAGGATGCGCGCATTCATGTATGTATGTGGTACAAGTCGGGCCCTCATGTTGAGATTATGTTTAAGTATGTATATGATATATGTTTTCAAAAGGACATCTTGCAAATACTCATCTCATGTCACATGTTTTCAAAAGAACCTCTTGCATCCACAAGTTCATGTTATATGTTTTCTTTTATGCTTACTTAAGATGCTCTTGAAAATATGCCGATGATGCTCATATGATCATGTTATTACTTTATGTTTATGCTCTCACATGCTATGATATGATCTTATGTTCTCACATGCTATGATATGATCTTATGTTCTCACATGATATGATATGATTTGATGTTTATGATTTCACATGATATGATATGACTTTATGTTTATGTGCTCACATGATATGATATGACTTTATATTATGCTCTCACATGTTATGTTATGATTTGCCAAATGAACATGTTATCACTCTATGTTTATGCATGATTCATGGTTTTTATGAGTAGGAAAGGAACTTACTAAGCCTATGGGCTTATAGTCTTTTTATGTTTCCTTGTATTGCAGAAAAAGGAAAGGAATGGCCAGATTAAGAGGAGCAGCAGGAAGGGCAAGTGTGTGTGTGGCAGTGACATGGTGGAAGAAAAAAAAACTGCTTTATGTTTATATGTTTTAAGTTTGCATATGAACCATGTGTTGACATTATGCTTTGATGGTACTTGCACTAGTATGGATAGTATGCACTTATGTTCTCCTTATTTCATGTTATTATGCTTATGATATCATGAATCATGTTTCAAGTAGTTGATACTAACTAAGTTATATGCCTGAACATTAGCATGTCTACATATTCAATATGATAAACATGATGTTTAGTGTAGTTAGTGTAGAAAAAAATTTATAACTGTTTCCGCTGCCATGATTTTATATGTATGCACGTATGTAAGTAAGTAACCCCGTCCCTCCTTGAGCAGTGGGAAGGCGGGCGTTACACCTTAGGTATGGTTCATCTTACTCCTGCTAACCCCTAGTTCCATACTATAACTTTGCTATTCTCTTTGCAGCTGAGAGCCTAGCCCAAGCGTCCCCTATAAGGCCCCTCCCCCTGAGTGATATGGAGATACAACGTCGAGCGTAAATAATATTAGATCGGAGGAATGTATCTCATCTAACTCCCCTTCCCTCGGAGGCCACTATTTCCGCCGCTCCCCGATCATCCTCCTGAGCTGCTCCCCAGGTCAATTTTGCTACGGAGCCTTCCCGACCTACTCTTACTACGCCCCGCACACGCCGACCTAGGACCTCGTGAGATGAAACAGATTCAGATGAGAAACCACTCTCGCGCCGCCCTCGATATCGACATGGGAGACCTGGCCTGGTTTCTAGACCTCCTATGGCTAAATCAGCATCCCGTCCGGCCACTACACCTGCTCCAGGACAACCTTCTCCAAGGGATTCTCCAATGGCCTCCACGACTCGAGTTGGACTTGGGCGGGGGGACTCCGATCATTAAAGAAGAAGTTGTTGTAGAGCTCTCTCATGTTCCAGCAGCTCCTGCCTCAAATGTCCCTTTTCAGCCTCCCTCTCCGAGGATGCCTCCCGGGATGGGACGAGATGACATCACTGTGACTCAGGCTGACCCTCCTACATCCCAACCTTCCACCTCTACACATCCACCCGTCAGCGAGACTGATGCTAGTCAATCAACTTCCCTCCTTCCGGTGAGACCGGGGCTGCACCATCTCATTCGAAGCCATCCCAACAGCGGTCTGTGATCTTCACCAAGGTTTCAGAATGGAACATGCGTGATCAGTCAGATGCTCCCACTAGTCATCTTAAGCTGAGGGGTCAACTGTCCACTCAATGGGAGGAGCGTCTTCGCCAAATGTAAGCTCTGCCTATACCTGCCTAGCTAGATCAGTTATCCGAGGGATATGTCGCGGTAAGTTTCTCCGACCCTTTATCACTCCCCTTTTTTCTTTATTCTGACCCTTCGACTATACCTATTCCTCTTCCCCTCTAGGCCTTTATTGATTCCATGACTCTGGGTTACACACTTTCCCTCCTTCACTAGCAAAATAAAACCTTGAAAGATGAGGTGGTCGACCTGAAACTTCAATTGTCCAATCCAACCTCAATTGGGTTCCTGCTAGGGGGAGAAGTGGCCATCCTGAATAGAACAAGCACCACTCAGCAACAGCTTCTCCAAGAGACCCAGCGGGAAGTTGATCGCCTCCGGGATGAAAAGACGAAGCTTGAATCTCTTTTATAGGCGTCCGAGATGAAGTATCAAGAAGCCTAGTCGAGTCTCTCAGGAGCCTTGGCTGCCCTAGAGACTTATAAGGCAGAGGAGGCTGATCGGCTAAAAGTGCACTTAGACGAATACTTACATTCTCCGGAGTTTGGTATGCAAGTGGGGGATCACTTTGCTACATCCGTGACTTATGGGGCGGTAGGAGCGCTCAGGCAACTCCACGAGGGAGGGTACCTACCTTCCATTCCTCCTGAGAATTTCCTAGATCACCGACGCATCCTTAGAGAGATGCCCGATGATGTGTTTGATTCCTTTAAATGATTATATATGAATACTATAGGACTATTTTGGTGTGCTATGATATTTGAATATTATACCTTTTACTTGGTCACAACACAAGGGATCCTAAGCTGTTAAACCTCAGAACGGAGATTGTGCATTTATACATTCTGACCTGGTTTTCCATTCCTGACTTGTCACATTCTCCTCTCACCATTAGACTTTACAAATCCTACCCTAGACCCGATAAGGTTGGAGGTGATTAGCACTCCATGGGTGACTCAGTGGTCTACCCTGAGTATCTTGGAAATAATAGGCCCCTGAGACCAGCTTTTTAACCACTCGGTATGGGAAATCCCATTGAGGTGACAACTTAGTCACTTCTCCTACAGGCTTCGTCCGTTTCCAGACTAAATCCCCTTTCTCCAAAGAATCGAGGCACCACCCTTTTATCATAGTTTTGGTGCATCCTTTATCGATACGCTATCAACAGTATGGGCGCTCGCTCGCAAACTTCACTAATAAATTGTAGCTTTGATAGCCACCATTCGGCGTTTCCCTCATCATACAGCATTCTTCTGACCGAGGGCACCCCAACCTCGATGGGTACCACTGCCTCACTACCGTAGACTAGATGGAATTGGGTTAACCTTGTTCTCTCCCGAGGGGTTGTTCGGTATGCCCAAAGAATACTAGGTAACTCTTCCACCCAATCACCTCCAATGTGATCTAGTTTGACCATTAATCCTATGACAATTTCTCTAGTAGTGACCTCAGTCTACCTGTTACTCTGAGGATAAGCTACAGACGTAAAGGCTTGAGTTATGTCGAATCCTTGACACCAGGCTTGGATTTTTCGTCCTTAAAATTATCTTCCTGTTAGTTAGAGCCCTAGAGCCAATCATTTTTGATGATTGTATGGACTCATGTATATCATATTCTTGTATATTAATAAAGGCATTTGTTTGGTTATTATACTTATTTATATTAGTGCCAAATAGACTAAGTATAATAGCGTCCTTGAGTAGAAGGTTCATACCTATATCAATCGATTAGTTGAATCGATAGTGAGATGATATAGGGAACACTACTCTAAATCATTCCTAGTCGAGTATTAGCATTCAGGGACAATGTTAATACAATAAGACTAGCATGTAGGTCGGCTCGATGACTTGATCTCACAAGTCATGAATTAGAGATATCAAGCTGACACATGGGTATGCATTAGAGAATGTATACTGAATGACCCGCCATGAGAAAGTATCATGGATCGTTATATGAGTGTCATATACTTTCTCATGTGGCTATTAGTATGACTATTAGTCCTTAGACCTGAAGTCACCATAGATCCCTACATAAGGAGTTATGTACTTTAGTTTCGTCAAACGTCACCCGTAATTGGGTGGACTATAAAGGCGATTACTGGGTATGTAACGAATTATGCAGAGGGATGTGAGTGATGTAGATGGGATCTATCCCTCCCATATGACGGGAGCGACATCGCTATTCTTGATAGAGTGAGACCACTAAGCGCATGGCCATGCCCAAATGAGTCAACATTAGATGTTGAGCTCATTTGATCGAGTGAGTCTACTTGGAGTTCAAGATTTAGATTGATTAGAGGATGACACGGTCTATGCCTCATATTGATCAATCTAGATGTCTAGGATAGAAGGACACTTGTCATTATTTTGTGAGTAGTCACAATTGGTAGTCACAAGGTGATGTCGGATCTCGACATTCTTGTAACTTGGGTAGTAATGATGTGTTGCTAGATACCGCTCATTACTTATGCTCCTAAATGGGTTTACGGCATTGCCAACGTTACAAGAACCTATAGGGTCACACACTTAGGACAATTAGATGGAGATTAGGTTCATATGATGAACCAAGAGGATTAGATTCATTTGATGAATCAAATTGGATTAAGAGTAATCCTAATTGGGCTAACTTGAGTTCGACTCAAGTTGATTCATGTATTTAATGAGTCTAATTTAGATTATGACTTATTAAATCAATTTAATTTAATGAATTAGATTCATTATATTAAGTTGGCTCGAATCAAATGGTTGGATTAGATCAACCATGGTAGAGATTGGGTCAAGTTTGACTTGACTAGAGAAGGAAGACCAAAGGTCAATTTTGACTTGACCTTTTGCCACCTCATTGGTGAGTTGGCATTAGGTGGACCAATGATGATGTTCCACATCATCATGGTGTGCCACCTCATGGAAGTTACAAAGCCATTTTCTTATTAACTTCACATTAATTGCATTTAATGGGGAGTTACACTTGATGAGAAGTGGCCGACCACTTTTGAATTGGTTTTGATTTTCATTCATTTTCATTCAAGTGTGGTGAATCTTCCTCCTTCTTCCTCTCAAGCTCTCCCTCTCCCTCTCCTCCTTGCTTGGCCGAATCTCACCAAGGTGCTAGCATACCTTTGTGTGAGGTTTTTCTCCACCTACGTGTCCGTGTGGATACTTCTAGAGGACCGGCGCTTGACGGTCTAGAGATCCGGCAACTCCTTGGACGAGCGGGATAAGCGAAAGGCACTCTTCGAAGGTATAACCCTTATCTAGTGTAGATCTAAAGGTTTTACAAACTCGTACAAGAAAAGGTTTTTCGAAAAGTTTTGTTTACGAATCTTTGCACAGATCTACGGCTTTGGGTGACTCGGGGTTTCTGCGACGCGAAAAAGCGGTTTTCGCGGCCCGAAGAACCCAACAGTGGTATCAGAGCCACGTGCAAAGACTTGTACGAGTTCGTTTGTATTTTTATGAAAAATATACCTTCTGTGATTTTCTGTAAAAATTGAGTTTTTAGAGTTTTTATGAGTAATTTTTCCGTAGAAGCGAAGCACAAGTGTCTCGGCACTTGTAGGCTTCGACTACCGGAAAGTTTTCTTTTAAACGGCTTCGTTTTGCCCCAAATCCGTTTGGGACAGCGGGGTCGGGTGCCATTAGATCGCAAAGGAGCAACTCACGATGGTTAGATCGTGGGTAGGGGAATTGCCCCTAACCCCGCAAGGGAATTTGCTCCGCGATTGCACCCGAAATCGCTAAAAACGAACCCGCCGAGAAGATTTTTCCGAAACGGCAATGTCTCGACCCAAATCGTTTTGGGACAGCGGGTTTAGGCGCTGTTGGATCGCAAAGGAACCCTCGTGATGGTTAGATCGCGGGTAGGGGCGCTGCCCCTGGGCCCCGCAAGGGGATCCGTTCCGCGATTGCGCCCGAAACCGCTAAACGGGACCGCCGGGAAATTTTACTTATAAAAATTGTAAAAATTAATTTTAAAATTATAGAAAATTATAAAAATATATAATTTTGAATTATATATATTAATTTGTGATAGTCATGGCCCAAATCCCAATATGATTGGTTGTGTTGTAATTCATAATACAGCATGCGTGCCGTTATGTGTTTGCGAGTGTTGTATTATATTCGCGACCTGCGCGTCGTGCCTTCTCTTATTTTCTTGTTGTAAATTAGATTTAGACTCGAATGTAACTCGAGTTTCAAATTGTAATGTACAAAATGGAGCGGTAGAGGGTCCACACGAGACGGAGTTCCGAGGCGGGCACGAGCAACACAAGTTGGTCAAAGGGAGGAGCTTGAAGAAGCTGTTGACCCTAGGTTGACCAATCGATCTTCTCATTGGCTTGAGAAGATCGTAGTAGGGCCATGACTAAATCACAAATAGATTAATTAATTGCTTGTGTATGTGATACATATTTAATAAGTAGTTAATTAATTAGTGCCTTACGATTAGATTAGATCTAAGTCGTGCACATGATGCACCCTTGCGATTAGATTAGATCTAAGTCGTGCACAAGATGCATCCCTTTTCGATTAGATTAGATCTCAATCGACTCAACTCTAATGCCTAACCGTGCCGTGATACCTATCACTACCTCGATCACATGTATTGTTGAATCTGCCAAAGCAGAGCAATACATATTATCTTGGTAGGGTACGGAGGGACAATCTTGGTCCCGTCTATCAACGCATGGGTGAATACAAACTCAATTAGATTGAGTATTCATAGTTACTCGGTTGGATCGAGTCAACTATAGACATTCTTCCAATAGTTGGAAAGGTAGGACAAAATCACGTTTATATTAATTCTCGGGCGTATTAGCCAAAGCTAACTCGAGTTTTAATATAAATGCGGATTTTATTCTATAAACAAGAGTTGCATAGAGATGTAATTGGTAATTTTTACCTACCGATCATACTAAGCCTTGGGCGTATTAGCCAAAGCTAACTCAAGGGTTAGTATGATGTGGATCTTGTTCCACAAGAATTATAGAATTCGGTGGGAGCATCATTTAATTAAACGCCTAATTAAATGATTTTTTAAAAGAATATGATATTTATTTCTACAAATTTTCTGTTGTAGATAACCATGACGTCAAACACGAATTCCTTCTCCCTGCGATCTGTTTGAGAAGGACAAGCTCAACGGAGCGAATTTCCTGGACTGGTACAGGAATTTGAGAATAGTTCTCACCCAGGAGCGTAAACTGTACGTTCTGGAGCAGCCCATTCCGGAGGCTCCTCCTGCCAATGCCCCGCGAGCAGACAAAGATGCTTACAAGAAGCATCAAGATGACACATTAGATGTTTCCTGTCTAATGCTCGCGACCATGAACTCAGAACTTTAGAAGCAACATGAGTTGATGGGCGCTTTCGATATGGTTGAGAGTCTTTGCCAACTATATCAGGGACAAGCGAGGCATGAGAGATTTGAGATCTCGAAGACACTGTTTCAGTGCAAGATGTCAGACGGGGCTCCTGTAGGTCCTTATGTACTCAAGATGATTGGGTACATAGAGAACCTACAAAGACTGGGGTTCCCACTTGGCCAAGAGCTGGCCACTGACTTGATCTTGCAGTCCTTGCCGGATAGCTATAGTCAATTCGTTCTCAACTATAACATGAACGAGATTGACAAGCCACTGCCCGAGCTACTTAGTATGTTACGAACTGCTGAGATTAACCTTAAGAAGGTTAAGCCCATTCTGATGGTCCAGAAGCACAAGGGCAAGGGCAAGCCCAAAGGTAAGGGAAAGTCCCAAACCAAGGGCAAAGGCAAGGCACTGAAGCCTAAAGGAGGGGTCGCCAAGGATGCTACCTGTTTCCACTACGGTCAGAGGAACTGCAAGGTATACTTGGAGGATCTTAAGAAGAAGCGAAGTGAGACTTCCACTTCAGGTATATATGTTATAGAAGTCAATCTATCTATTTCTACATCATGGGTATTAGATACTGGATGTGCTTCTCACATTTGTACTGATGTGCAAGCGCTGAGAACATTGGCAAAGGGCGAGGTGGACCTACGAGTAGGCAATGGAGCACGGGTTGCTGCTATTGCTGTAGGAACTTATCAGCTATCTCTGCCCTCTGGGCTTGTACTAGATTTAGATAATTGTTGTTATGTGCCTGCTCTTACTAAGAACATAGTTTCAGTTTCTTGTTTAGACAAGAAAGGATACTCTTTTATAATAAAAGACAAATGTTGTTCTGTTTATTTAAAAGATATGTTCTATTGTAGTGCACCACTAATAAACGGACTCTATATTCTAGACCTTGAGAGCCATATCTATAACATTAGTACCAAGAGGTTCAAGTCAAATGACATGAACCAAACTTACCTTTGGCACTGTCGCTTAGGTCATATAAATGACAAGCGCTTATCCCAGCTCCATAAGGATGGTCTCCTGGACTCATTTGATTTTGAATCATATGAGATATGCGAGTCATGCCTACGAGGCAAGATGACCAAGACACCCTTTAGTGGGCATAGCGAGAGAGCAACTGATTTGTTAGGACTCATACATAGTGATGTATGTGGCCCTTTCAATGTTGCTGCTAGAGGCGGTTATAGGTACTTCATCACATTTACTGATGATTTCAGTAGATACGGTTATGTGTACTTGATGACACATAAGTCGGAATCCTTTGAAAAGTTCAAAGAATTCAAAAATGAAGTACAGAACTAGCTTGGCAAAAGTATTAAAATACTTCGATCAGATCGAGGTGGTGAATACTTAAGCCATGAGTTTCGTGACTATTTAGCTGAGTGTGGGATTCTATCCCAACTCACTCCTCCTGGAACACCACAGTGGAATGGTGTGTCCGAAAGGAGGAATCGTACCTTATTATATATGGTACGATCTATGATGAGTCACACAGATCTTCCGACATATCTATGGGGATATGCTCTAGACACGACAGCTTTCATACTCAACCGAGTTCCATCAAAGGCCGTGATAAAGACACCATATAGGATATGGACTGGGAGAGATGCCCAGGTGTCTTTCATGAGGATTTGGGGCTGTGAGGCTTACGTACGACGTCAAGTCTCAGACAAATTAGGATCCAAATCCGACAAGTGTTATTTCATCGGATATCCCAAAGAAACTAAGGGATATTACTTCTACATTCCCAGTCAGCACAAGGTAGTTGTGGCAAAGACTGGGGTCTTTCTAGAAAGGGACTTTGTTTCTAGAAAGACTAGTGGGAGCGCGTTCGATCTTGAAGAAGTTCAAGATGCGAACAATAGCACTAATGCCTCGATGGAAATTGAACTGGAACCACAAAGTGTTGTGGATGATGTTGTTCCACAAGGAGTTGAAGACAACAACCGGTTCAAGTAGACATACCTCTTCGCAGGTCTGATAGGGTACGTCGTCAGCCTGAGAGATACTCATTTCTCTTGTCTGACCATGATGACATTGTGCTTATAGAGGATGAGTCTACCACCTATCAAGAAGCTGTGATGAGACCAGATTCTAAGAAATGGCTAGAAGCCATGAGATCCGAGATAGAATCCATGTACACCAACCAAGTATGGACTTTGGTTGATCCACCTGAAGGGGTAAAACCCATTGGGTGCAAGTGGGTCTTTAAGAGAAAGACTGACATGGATGGACTTATTTATAAGGGTCGCTTGGTAGCTAAAGGTTTCAAGCAGATTCATGGTATTGACTATGATGAAACCTTTTCTCCAGTGGCGATGTTTAAGTCCATTCGGATCATGCTTGCTATTGCAGCCTACCATGACTATGAGATATGGCAGATGGATGTCAAAACCGCGTTTCTGAATGGAAACCTACTCAAGGATGTGTACATGACACAACCTGAGGGTTTTGTAGATCCACAACATACTAGTAGAGTATGCAAGCTGCATAGGTCCATTTATGGACTAAAGCAAGCTTCTCGGAGCTGGAATCTTCGATTCGATGATGCGATCAAACAGTTTGGTTTCATCAAGAACGAAGATGAGCCTTGTGTCTACAAGAAGGTTGTAGGGGACATAGTTGTCTTCCTCATATTGTATGTGGATGACATACTACTCATTGGGAAGGACATCCCTATGCTTCAGTCTGTCAAGACCTGGCTAGGGAGTTGCTTCTCAATGAAGGACTTAGGTGAGGCATCCCGCATTCTAGGGATACAGATCTATAGAGATAGATCTAAGAGATTGCTTGGCCTAAGTCAGAGTACATACATTGACAAGGTACTCCTTCGGTTTGCCATGCAGAACTCCAAGAAGGGATTTCTGCCGATGTCACATGGCGTGAGTCTTTCGAAGACTCAAGGTCCCTCTTCTAGAGAGGAGAGAGACCGCATGGATCAGATCCCTTATGCCTCAGCCATAGGATCGATCATGTACGCCATGCTATGTACTCGACCTGATGTCTCGTATGCTTTGAGCATGACGAGCAGATACCAGTCAGATCCAGGTGAAAGTCACTGGATAGCGGTCAAGAATATTCTTAAGTACTTAAGAAGGACTAAAGAATATTTCTTGATATATGGAGGCAATGATGAGCTAGCTGTAAAGGGTTACAGTGATGCTAGCTTCACCGATCGGGATGATTACCGATCGCAGTCGGGTTCGTGTTGTGCTTAAATGGTGGTGCTTGTGGTGGAAGAGTTCAAGCGATCGATGGTGATTCTACAGAGGTCGAGTATATTCGCATCGAGAGCGCAAAGGAGGCGATTTGGATCCGCAAGTTCATCACCGAACTTGGGGTGGTTCCTAGCATCGGCCCAGTTGAGCTCTATTGTGACAACAATGGAGCTATAGCACAGGCGAACCTCTCACACCAGCGGACCAAGCACATACTACGGCGCTTCCATCTCATTCGAGAGATTATCGATAGAGGAGATGTGAAGATTTGCAGAGTACCTACAGAGGCTAACATCGCAGATCCCTTGACCAAGGCTTTGGCACAGAGGAAGCATGATTGTCACACTAGGTCTTTAGGCCTTAGAGCCTATACTGATTGGCACTAGTGCTATTGGGAGATTGTTAGTTAGAGCCCTAGAGCCAATCATTTTTGATGATTGTATGGACTCATGTATATCATATTCTTATATATTAATAAAGGCATTTGTTTGGTTATTATACTTATTTATATTAGTGCCAAATAGACTAAGTATAATAGCGTCCTTGAGTAGAAGGTTCATACCTATATCAATCGATTAGTTGAATCGATAGTGAGATGATATAGGGAACACTACTCTAAATCATTCCTAGTCGAGCATTAGAATTCAGGGACAATGTTAATACAATAAGACTAGCATGTAGGTCAGCTCGATGACTTGATCTCACAAGTCATGGATATAGAGATATCAAGCTGACACATGGGTATGCATTAGAGAATGTATACTGAATGACCTGCCATGAGAAAGTATCATGGATCGTTATATGAGTGTCATATACTTTCTCATGTGGCTATTAGTATGACTATTAGTCCTTAGACCTGAAGTCACCATAGATCCCTACATAAGGAGTTATGTACTTTAGTTTCGTCAAACGTCACCCGTAACTGGGTGGACTATAAAGGCGATTACTGGGTATGTAACGAATTATACAGAGGGATGTGAGTGATATAGATGGGATCTATCCCTCCCATATGACGGGAGCGACATCGCTATTCTTGATAGAGTGAGACCACTAAGCGCATGGCCATGCCCAAATGAGTCAACATTAGATGTTGAGCTCATTTGATCGAGTGAGTCTACTTGGAGTTCAAGATTTAGATTGATTAGAGGATGACACGGTCTATGCCTCATATTGATCAATCTAGATGTCTAGGATAGAAGGACACTTGTCATTATTTTGTGACTAGTCACAATTGGTAGTCACAAGGTGATGTTGGATCTCGACATTCTTGTAACTTGGGTAGTAATGATGTGTTGCTAGATACCGCTCATTACTTATGCTCCTAAATGGGTTTAGGGCATTGCCAACGTTACAAGAACCTATAGGGTCACACACTTAGGACAATTAGATGGAGATTAGGTTCATATGATGAACCAAGAGGATTAGATTCATTTGATGAATCAAATTGGATTAAGAGTAATCCTAATTGGGCTAACTTGAGTTCGACTCAAGTTGATTCATGTATTTAATGAGTCTAATTTAGATTATGACTTATTAAATAAATTTAATTTAATGAATTAGATTCATTATATTAAGTTTGCTCGAATCAAATGGTTGGATTAGATCAACCATGGTAGAGATTGGGTCAAGTTTGACTTGACTAGAGAAGGAAGACCAAAGGTCAATTTTGACTTGACCTTTTGCCACCTCATTGGTGAGTTGGCATTAGGTGGACCAATGATGATGTTCCACATCATCATGGTGTGCCACCTCATGGAAGTTACAAAGCCATTTTCTTATTAACTTCAC
This sequence comes from Zingiber officinale, assembly GCF_018446385.1. NCBI lineage: Eukaryota > Viridiplantae > Streptophyta > Magnoliopsida > Zingiberales > Zingiberaceae > Zingiber > Zingiber officinale. The sequence goes on from NC_055991.1 coordinate 67,685,215, forward strand.
ATTAATTGCATTTAATGGGGAGTTACACTTAATGAGAAGTGGCCGGCCACTTTTGAATTGGTTTTGATTTTCATTCATTTTCATTCAAGTGTGGTGAATCTTCCTCCTTCTTCCTCTCAAGCTCTCCCTCTCCCTCTCCTCCTTGCTTGGCCGAATCTCACCAAGGTGCTAGCACACCTTTGTGTGAGGTTTTTCTCCACCTACGTGTCCTTGTGGATACTTCTAGAGGACCGGCGCTTGACGGTCTAGAGATCCGACAACTCCTTGGACGAGCGGGATAAGCGAAAGGCACGCTTCGAAGGTATAACCCTTATCTAGTGTAGATCTAAAGGTTTTACAAACTCGTACAAGAAAAGATTTTTCAAAAAGTTTTGTTTACGAATCTTTGCACGGATCTACGGCTTTGGGTGACTCGGGGTTTCCGCGACGCGAAAAAGCGGTTTTCGCGGCCCGAAGAACCCAACACTTCCATTGTCAGAAACTAACTTGTGAGGAATCCCAAATCGGCAAAGGATGTTTTTCCACAGGAATTGGATAACAGCTCCCTCTGTGATCCTGACCAGGGTTTATACTTCTACCCATTTGGAGAAATAATCCACAGCCACGAGTAGAAATCATTTTTGTCCCGGTGCCATGGGAAAAGGTCCTACAATGTCCATGCCCCACTGATCAAACGGACAAGCGACCATGGCGATTTTTAGTATATCCGTCGGGTGGTGAGTCAGGTTCTGATATTTTTGGCAAGACAAGCAGGTGTTTACCAGTCGCTGTGCATCCTTCTACAGAGTGGGCCAAAAATACCCGGCCAGCAATACTTTCCGGGCTAACATTCTTCCCCCGACATGACTGCCACAACATCCTTGATGTACTTCTTGTAGAGAATATTTTGCTTCCTCTGCTCTCACGCTCTTAAGAAGTGGTCTGGAGATTGCTTGCTTATACAGTTGGCCCCCGATCAAGGTGTACATATGAACCCATTTCCTGACCAGCCTGACTTCTTTCGGATCATTCGGTAGGACACCTCGTTGCAAGTAATTGATCATCGTAGTCCTCTAATCAATTGCTTCTTCAATATTATTCTGTAAGTCTACTTGAGCTATCAAGAAGGTCTGAGCTACCGACCTATCTATTATCCAAGTAGTCAAAGAGCTAGCCATTTTGGCTAATTCATCGACCCTCTGATTTTTCACCCGAGGTATCTCAGTGACTACGACCTCTTTAAAGTCATCTTTCATTTTCTCATAGGCTTCTCGATATACTCATAACTTACTACTAGTAACCTTGAAGTTGCCGGCCACCTACTGAGCTACCAGCTGAGAGTTTGAATAGATAATGACCCGAGTTGCCCGTACATGCCGAGCTACCTGCAGACCAGCCAATAGAGCCTCATATTCTGCCTCATTATTGGCAGCTCTGAAATTTAACTAGATGACCAACTGTAAGATGTCTTCCTGGGGGGATATCAAAAGGATTCCCACTTCGCTCCCCTGTTGTGCGGATGACCCATCCACATAAACCTTTCAAGTTTCTTTAGACTCTATCTGGTGAACTTCCATCAGAAAATCTGGCAGGGCCTGAGCCTTAATCGTCGCTCGGGGTTGATACTGTATATCATATTCTCCTAGCTCAGTCGTCCATTTGATGAGCCGACCTGCCACTTCCACGTAAGTGAGAGCTTTACCCATGGTGTTATTGGTCAGGACTGTGACGAGATGTGCTAAAAAATAAGGTCTTAAGTGGTGTGCCATGAGTACCAATCCATCGACCAACTTTTTTTGGTCTATGTACCGAGACTCAGCCCCTTTCAATAAATGGTTGAAGAAGTACACTGGCTGTTGTAAATTATCCTGTTCCTTGTCCAACACCGCCCCACGACCTCAGTGGTGGCAGACAAATACACCCAAAGTGCCTCCCCCGCCGTAGATTTAAATAAAGAGGGTGTTGGAACCCCAAAGAGTTTTGATATGATCAAACAAGTTAAGTTAGGTCCTGTTTTGTCTAACCCTTGTGTCTAAGTGTGCAGGAGCTTAGGAACACAGGAAGTCGAGCGGAAGACGCATCTAACGAGAAGGACGACACGGGGAGAGAGCCGATGGGCTCGGTGAGTCCGAGGGACGAGGTGACTGCGGAAGAGTACACCGGTGGACGAGAAGAACGTACGCGACGTTCGAGGGACGAGAAACTGAGAAGGAAGGCTGCTCGAGAAGAAGATCGGAACTTGGGTTTTGGTGAGCCCTATTCCGGATGGCCGAGATCACCTAAGCTAGTGGAGCCGGAACAGAAAACTCGGACCAAGATGAGCTGAACTGGAGCATTGGAACCGGACCATAAAAAATCAACTGGGTTGACTTAAGTGGTCTGGGCGCCGGGATCCATTCCGAGCGCTCGGACCGTCCTGGCGCCCGGAACCATTCCGGGCGCCCGGAAGTGGATTTTGGCCAGATCGAGGTTTGACTCAATCTGAACGTTGGGGGATAAAGTTTTATCCCCCCAGGGCACTCGGAACCCTTCGAGGTGCCCCGAACAATGCTATAAATATAGCACTGATTTGCACAGTTTATTTACTTCACTTGTAATCAGTTTCTCTGCGCTTTACTTTTCTATCTGTGCTGTCAACTTTTTAAAGAGGCTACTCCGCCCGAAGGAGATCATCTGATAGTGCGCCGTATTCATCTTGGATTAACAATCTTCTTATTGCAAACCAAGTAAATCCCCTGTGTCTGTTTTCTTTTAATTAGTCTCTATTTTTTTTATTACAAGTGTTTGTTATTTAGTTGAAAATCCGAGAAAGGTTAGATTTAAGTTTTCAGGGCAATTCTCCCCTCCCTTCTTACCGGCCTTCAAAGGGACCAACAAGTGGTATCAGAGCAAGGCGCTTCAGGAGGACTAACTGCCGATTGAAGTAACGAGATGGCCGGACCAAGTATTGTTCCACCAAAATTTGAGGGGGACTTCGCACACTGGAAGCGCCGTATGGAGGTATTCCTGAAAACTGATTTCGAAATTCAGTTAATTTTAAAGTATGGCTATGTAGCTCCGACGAATCAGAATGGAGAAGAAAAAGAAGAAAGCCAGTGGACAAAGAAGGAGCAGAATGATTCCGTAACGAACAACTGTGCGGAATATCACCTACTGAGCGTGTTGCCGCCTCAAGAAGTCAACCGCATCGGAAGCTAGTCGTCGGCCAAAGAACTCTAGGAGAAGTTCTGGAGCTCCATAAAGGAACATCCGAAGCCAAGCTAGCAAGAAGAGACATCCTCCGGAACAGACAGACGAACATCCGTCTGGAAAAAGGTGAGAAGGTAGCCGATCTATACGCCAAGGTAAAGGAATTGATTACTGGTCTCAAGAACCTCAGTGAAACGGTAACAAACAAGGACACCATACGCTACGCACTGAATGCGTTTCCTAGAACTCTAGAATGGACATCAATCGTCGATGCCTACTATATTTCAAAAGACCTGGAGGTAAGTACTTTAGAAGAATTGTTCTCTACTCTTGAATTACATGAAACCAGGTGTGCAGGGACAACAAAGGAATCAAGCCAGATGATCGCTCTAAACGCAACCAAGAAGAATTAACCCGAGTCAGATTCAGAAGAGGATCAGGAAGCATATATGGTAAGAAATTTTAAAAAGTTTTTTAGATCTAATAAATTTAAAGAAATGCAGAATAAAAAGAATCCAAGATAAGAAGAAGGATGCGTTGCTACCAGTGTCAAAAGGAAGGACACTTAAAAGAAGACTGCCCAAAACTAAAGAAGGACAAAGTCAAGATACCCAAGAAGCAAAAGAATTTAAAAGCAACTTTGGACGATAGTTCATCGTCTGAGTCCGAAAATCAAGAATATGCCGGGATAGCACTGATGGCAAGCTTTGAAGGGCAAATTACATCAGAACCCAACATTGATGAAGGGGGAGGGACGTCAGATGAATGCAGCGAAGCAGGGGGAGAGTAAGGCTTCAAGTCTGATATGGTAAGTGAGGTATGTCTCTTACCTCCTGATCAACTTTATTTCGGTATTAAGGCTATGGCTAAGTCTATGTACAAATTAAAAGGTAAAAATACTGAATTAAAAAATGAAAACTTAAGAATAAGAAGAACTTTAGCAAAATCATGTCTATTAGAGGATTTTGATAAGATTAAACTTGAAAATGAAGAATTAAAAGAAGAAATAGAAAGGTTGAAAAACTCTACCTGTTCAAATATTTCTGGTTTTAAAAATTATAGAGAACTAAACTGGTACTATAGGTTTCACCAAAGTTAAATCAGAAAAATAGCAAAAGCCTATGTACCTAGAAAATACTTGATAAACCCTGTAGGAAGGAACCTCTATTGGGTTCCAAAAACTTGCTTAATTTAAAAATCAAAATTAGACTTAGCATTTTCAGCAAGAGAATTAAACATGTAATTTCTAAATGCGGCTTTGTCTAGAAAGTGGTTGTTGCTCCAATAACCAAGAAGGCCTAGTGCCACGCCACTGCCAGGAAGCCAATTATCAAAATGAAAAGTTTAATTGACTGACTGAAAAAATATTAATTTAAATCACTTAATGTTTTAAAAGACTTATTTAATTTGTTCTAGAAAACATATTCAATTTTTTTTTTTACTTATGAAAATTTCTTCTAAATTCTGAATTATGTTTGAAACTTAATTTTTTTAATTTGAAACTTAAAAATTATGTTTGTCAAACACTTCGAAATTTCTTTTAAGTTAGAAATTTTTTGTTGCAATTTGCCTTAATTTTTTTTCTCTTATGAAATTTTTTTAACACTTATAGTTTCTTTAAGTTAGAATTTACCTTAAACTTGTTAAAAGGAACCCCATTTTTATGTGATCAAAGGGGGAGAAGAATGTTAAGTCTAGGTGGAGGTATACATTCTTTAACTTGAAAAATCTTTTGGACTTATTTGCAAATTAATTATTTTTATTGCATATGTTTACCCTAGCTTAACTTGGGTTGCTCACATCAAAAAGGGGGAGATTGTTGGAACCCCAAAGAGTTTTGATGTGATAAGTTAGGTCTTGTTTTGTCTAACCCTTGTGTCTAAGTGTGTAGAAGTTTAGGAATATAGGAAGTCGAGCGAAAGACACGACTAACGAGAAAGACGACACGGGGAGAGAGCCGATGGGCTCGATGCGTCCGAGGAACGAGGTGACCATGGAAGAGTACGCCGGTGGATGAGAAGAACGTACGCGACGTTCGAGGGACGAGAAACTGGGAAGGATGTAACACCCACAAAATTATAAGATAAGTATATGAGTATTATTTGCTTTAGAGCATAAAAGAAGAATCAAAGAAAAAGAAATAAGAGGAAAAAAAAAAAGAAGAGGTGAAGGTTTGAACCTTGAACCTCCCACCAAGGATAGAAATAAAATTATGTATGATAACCACTAGGATAATGAATAATATGTGAAAGGGAAAGGATAGAAATTATAGTTAAAAGTAAAGATATAATTTAGTAAGGGAACAAGAGAAAAACCAAATAGTTTTCTTCCTCTTGTTTACCTCTTGGTTAAGAAAAGGAGAAGCAAAAGACAAGTTGTCTTTCTCCCTTTCCTTCTCTATTTTCATGGGGTTTAAAGAGGATAATAAAGAGAAGAATTTAGGGAAGGGAATGAGGACATATTCTCATTAAGAAAATACATGCATGAATTAAGGAGGAAGGGAAGCAAAGTTCATTTTGGTAACTTCCACCTACTTAGCATAAAAAGGAAAGGAACTAAAGGTTTTCATTTTTTTTCCTTCTCCCTCACCCTTGCCGAGACTCTAAGCCTCCTCCCTCATCTCCACAAGCCAAGTTTAGGTTTCTCCCTAAGAGAAAACTAAACTACAAAAAGGAGCCTTCAAGGTGTACCTTTTCAAGCAAGAGGAATCGAAAGGAGTGCTAGAAGAAGAAGCTCCCTACTTCCTCTTCACCAAGGGTACCATTTCTTTAAAGATTAACAAGTGAACACTAGGTAAGCTTCCCCTCACCTGTGGTACAATAGTTTGTATGGTTTTTCATGGAGTTAGATCGCTTAAAAACATAGGACTTGCCTTAAGAAAATTCGGCCAAAAGAAGAAGAAGAGTTTAAGAAAGTTGTAACTAGATATGCTTACTATTTTTCTTGTGATATGTATTTTATGTAAAAGGTTAATCTAAGGTTTCCATGCTAGAATAAATGATGAAAACTTAGATCCATAAGCTTTAAACTCTCGGCCAAGCATGAACAAGAAGACTAGGTAAGTTTAAGACTCAAACTAAGCATGTTTCCTTATTCTTGAGTTATGTACCCTATGATAATGATGTTGTTAACTTTTTCTATTACTTGTATATTGTTGAAACTCCATTTTCATGCCAATGAATATTCGGCCATGTAAGAAGTAAAGGCTTAAGAGAGTTTTAAATCTAGGGCTAAGCATGCTAAGATTTTTCCTAAGACAAGGTATGAAGTTTTATGCCATGATTGTATGTTAGTTATAAATCTTATTTCATGCTTATAAAGGTTCGGTTATGATGAGATTTGAAGTCTAGGAAAGTTTAAACCAAGGCTAGGAAGCTCATGACTTTCTTGATAAAAATAATATGAAACTAGTGGATGTTTTTATGGTTGCTTGTTACATAGAATTTTGAGTACATGTAACTTTCGGCCACACTAAGTTTTAAAGCTAGTATGTGTAGATTTTTTTAACTAAGTTTACTCATGTTGTTCCTTGTTATGATGTCATGAAAATTGTGTAGGGTTTCCATGCTTTTAGGCCATATGAAAAACAAAAACCTAATTCACATGTTTCAGCCACCTTTGGATTAAAGGACTAGGAAAACTTAGAACCCAACTTATATATGTTCATGATGCTTCTTGTGGTAAGTACTATGAAACGTAGTTGTTGTTCCATGCTCTTATGCCACTAGAAATGTAGTCCATGCTTGTTAGGGTTCGGCCAATACTAGTGCAAAGGCCTAGAGAAATTTTGAAACCAACTTACATTTGTTCATGATGTTTTTGTGATGAGTACCATGATGTAGTTGTGATTCCCATGCTCTTATGTCACTAAAAATCTAGTTCCATGATTTATATGTTTCGGCCACTTCAAGTTTAAAAGCCTAGAGAAAACTTAGAACCCAACTTATATATGCTTATGATGTCTTGTGATATATACTATGAAATGTAGTTGTGGTTACCATGCTCTTATGCCACTAAAAACCTAATTCCATGAGTTATAGGTTTCGGCCACCTTGAGTTAAGGGGTCTAGGAAGTTTGGAATTTAAAAACAAATATGCTTATGTTGTTTCTCATCAAAATGTATAAGATATTGGCTTAAGGTTCAACACTTCCATGCTACTTGTAACCTAGAAGGAGACATGTTAGGGTTCGGCCATGATAAGTTTGGGAGCTTAAGGAACTTAGAACCCAAACTAAATATGCTTAAGTGGTTCCTTATGAAATATGATATGATATGAGTTTAGGGTTTACATGTTTGCATGTTACTTAGAACTTGTTTGCTCTACATGAAAGGTTTCGGCCATGAAGAATTTGAAACCTAGGAGGGCTTAAAAATTTAGGTTAACATGCTTATGACCCTTATTATGCAAGTAGGTGAAGATATCATGAGATTTTTTATTTGTATGTTGTCTAGACATCATGCCTCTATTCATGACTTTCGGCCATATGGGTTTAGTGACCTAGATGTACCTCACATGCTATGAATGAATCAAGAGATGTTATGTAATGAATCCATGAATGGTTATGTCTTTTATGATAAGTGATATGTGCTTTCATGTATGCTTATGACCCATGTATGTGCTATGTGCTAAAAAAAATGCTTGTTTTATGATATGATAAAATGATATGTTCATTATACAAGCCTATGATTCATGCATGTGCTGTGTGCCCATATGTGCATGCTTTATGATATGATAAGTGATATGTCCATGATGTATGCCATGATTCATGCATGGGCTGTGTGCCCAAATATGCATGCTTTATGATAAGTGATACGTTCATGATGTATGTTATGATTCATGCATGTGCTGTGTGCCCAAATATGCATGTCTTTATGATATGTTAAGAAATATGATATGCATGAAATGATATGAACTAAGATATGTAAGACATGCTACTTTACTTTATGTATGGCTTGTACCAAGGGTGGGCTCCATAAGCGCCCCGGGGTCGATGGACTAAGAAACGGGCCTCGTTAGGGATGGGCTCCTAAGTGCCCCTAGGTCGATGGACTAAGAAACGGGCCTAGTATATATGCCTTGTAGGGTTCAAGACTTGCTACCTTGGACCTACATAGGATGCGCGCATTTATGTATGTGGTACAAGCCAGGGCCCCAATCATGTTGAGATTATGTTTAAGTATGTATTGTATAAGTTTTCAAAAGACATGTTGCATATGTTGCATGATATATGCTAGGAGTTTACCATGCTTATACTTTATGATTATGCCATGATAGTTATGATGATGTTATGCTATGACAGGATACGTTTGATGATCATGTTATGTTATGCCATGATACTTTATATTATGTTACGATATGCTATGATATGCTCTTGACATGATACATTTGTCTTTATGCCTTATGACTTGTGATTTTAATATGCTTTACGGTTTTTGTGAGTAGGAAAGGAACTTACTGAGCCATGAGTGCTCACAGCTTACTTTCTTATACCACAGATAAAGGCAAGGAATGGATGTACTAGAGGAGCAGCAGGAGAGGCTAGAAGGATGTGTACGGTAGTGGACTGGCTAAAAGAAAAGACCTACTTTTGTTTAATAAGAAATTTGCCATGTTGATGTTTTTATTTTATGACTCCATGGCCTTAAGTATGTGTTGGGTATTAAGACTCAAAAATTATGATAGGTATGCTATGTGTTTCTTTTATGTTTATGGTGATCTTTAAGTACGAAAAGTTTTTTTTAAATTCTCTAAGTAAGTCTTCCGCTGTGTTAAGTAAGTATGTGTCTCAAGTAACCCCCGTCGCCTTAGCAGGAAGGGGCGGGGCGTTACAAAGGAAGGCTGCTTGAGAAGAAGGCCGGAACTTGGGTTTGAGTGAGCCCTATTCCGGATGGCCGAGATCACCCAAGCTAGCAGAGCCGGAACAGAAGACCCGGACATAGACGAGTTGACCCAGAGTTGTGGAATCGGACCACAAAAAGTCAACTGGGATGACTTAAGTGGTCCGGGGGCCTGGATCCATTCCGGGTGCCCGGACCGTCCGGGCGCTCGGACCGTCCGACCGCCCGGAAGTGGATTTTGACCAGATCGAGGTTTGACTCAATCTGAATATTGGGGGATAAAGTTTTATCCTCCCAGGGAGCATGGAACCCTTCGGGGCGCCTCGAACAGTGCTATAAATATAACATTGATTTGCACAATTTATTTACTTCACTTGTAATCAGTTTCTCTGCTCTTTACTTTTCTGTCTGTGCTGTCAACGTTGTAAAGAGGCTACTCCGCCCAAAGGAGATCATCAGATAGTGCGCCGTATTCATCTTGGATTAGCAATCTTCTGATTACAAACCAAGTAAATCCCCTATGTCTATTTTCTTTTAATTAGTCTTTGTTTTTTTTTATTACAAGTGTTTGTTATTTAGTTGAAAATTTGAGAAAGGTTAGATTTAATTTTTTAGGGCAATTCACCCCTCCCCTCTTGCCGGCCTCCAAAAGGATCAACAGAGGGTAGGGTCTCCAGGTGATTCTTTAGCTCTTCAAAGACCTGATTGCATTCCTCATCCCACTGAAATTTAGCAGCTCTCCTGAGAACTTTGAAGAAGGGTAAGGCTCGATCCGTCGATCGGGATATGAATCAGGATAGCACCGTTATCCGACCTACTAGCTTCTGAGCTTCTTTCAGATTTTGAGGGGCCTTTATGTCTTGGAGTGCACACACCTTCTCAGGGTTGACTTCAATTCCTCGCTCCGTAATGAGATATCCCAAAAACATTCCTCCCCGAACCCCAAATAAGCACTTCAACGGATTTAGCTTGAACCCATATTGTCATAATGTACTGTAGGTCTCCTCCACATCAGTAATCAGATTAATTGCTAGGGTGGGCTTGATGAGTATGTCATCCACATAAACTTCCACATTATGACCTATCTGCTCTCGGAATATCTTATCCATCAGCCTTTGATAGGTCGCTCCTACGTTTCATAGTCCAAAGGGCATGATAGTATAACAGAAAGTGCCATTGCTCGAGATGAAACTGACCTTCTCTTGATCCTCCTGTGCCAGAGGGATTTGATGATAACCTTGGTAGGCATCCAACATGCAAATCCTTTCGCTCCTCGAAGTTGAGTCCACCATTTGATCGATCCCGGGCAACAGATAACAATCCTTGGGGCTAGCGCGATTGAGATCGCAGAAGTCGATGCAGACCCTCCACTTATTATGGGGCATTGGAACTAAGACCATATTAGAGAGCCAGGACGGAAACTATACCTCTCTAACATGACCCGCTTTCTTGAGCTGCTCTACCTCAGCTCGGATGATCTTATTCTGCTCAACCGAGAAATTCCTCATATTCTGCTTAACTGGATGGGCATCAGACATCAGGTGTAACTTATGCTCAGCCACCTCGGGCATGACTCCAGGTAGCACCTCAGGAGACCAAGTGAAAATGTCCTTATTACGGATTAAACACTGGACTAAGTCTGCCTTGACCTCCATGGGCAGATCGCTGGATATGCAGGTGAGACTTTCAGGTTGCTTGGGATACAGTTGAACTTCTTCCTAGGGGAGAGGTTCCTCCTCTATAGACAAAGGCTCCTCTTGGATGATGTGAACCCTTCCGTCCTGAGTTCTCTGGGCTTTGCGAGCCTCTACCTTCACCATGTCTACGTAGCACCTTCGAGAGACCAACTATTCTCCTCTTACCTCCCTGACCTGGTCCCCTACTAAAAGTTTGATCTTTTGGTGGAAAGTGGAGACAGCTGCCCGGAACTCATGTAACGCCAGCCTCCCCAAGATGACATTGTAGGAAGAGGGTGAGTCCACGACGATGAAGGTGCTCCTCCTTGTCCGCACCAAAGGTTCAGTACTCAGAGATATCGCCAGCTTGATTTGGCCCATGTGGCGTACCTCATTACCGGTGAAGCCGTACAACGAGGTAGCCACAGGTTGAAGCTCGTTGGCATTGATTTGCATACTTTCAAATGCACTTTTGAACAACACGTTGACAGAGCTCCCGGTATCTACGAAAACTCTGGCCATGCGACTGTTGGCTATGACGACCTTAATTATGAGATCATCGTCATGAGGAAGCTCTAGCCCCTCTAAATCTTGTGGTCTGGAATTGATTACGGGCCTGACCGCTTGCTCCTGACTACATCCTACAGCATGTACCTCTAGACGTCACTCATGAGACTTTCGTGCCCTGGTGGAATCTCTATCAGTTGGCTCTCTAGAAATCATGCCAATTTCCCGGACGGCTAAGTTGCACTGATTTTTAGCCTCCCTGGCTTCCCCAGGCTCCTGGTTGTGATTGGGTTGTTGATTCCTTTGTCTGGTTAGATCAGGCTAAGGACAGCCAGGTTGACTGGCCCTGGCTGCATCCTGCTAGCTAGCCAGTAGCCTTTGCTGAGTTCGGGGTGCGATTTTGGGCGGCACATCTAGAATCTCGAGCGAACTGAAAGCAATCACTAGTGGCATGGGTGTGGGAGCGATGGTAGGTGCAGTAGCGTGGTCCCCATGACCCAGGACTTGGGGTTTGAATAGCTGCTACACGCAGAATCGGTCGGGTATCCAGACTGGGATCGAAGGGTGGTCGGGCGTCCCGAGCATGTGGAAGAGGTTGGGTTGGCGGATGTGGTGGCTTCTTTTATAACTTGTTGGTGGGAGCAGACACCTTGTTTGCTTTTCATCGAGCAGCCTGAGCCTCCTCAACGTTGATATAGCTGGCTGCCTTCCCAAGCATCTCATCGAAGTTCCTTACGGGGTCTCAAATGAGATCCTGGAAGAACTCCCCTTCCACTAGTCCTTGAGAGAAGACACTCATCAATATTTCTGAAGTAGCTGATGGAACGTCCTGGGCCACCTGGTTGAAGCGCTTGATATAGCTTCACAAGGGCTCGGTTGACTCTTGCTTGAGTGCGAAGAGACAATGATTTATCTTTTGGTACTTCCTGCTGCTAGCGAAGTGGCGCAGGAAGACTGTTTTGAAATCATGGAAGCAAGTGATGGACTCGTTTGGCAATCCGTCAAAACATTTGTGTGTCAAGCTGAATAAAGTATTAAGGAACACTCAACACTTAATGGTGTCGCTGTACTGATGCAATAGGGTAGCATTCCTAAACTTCCGAAGATGGTATTCTGGATCTTGACTACCGTCATATTCTCCGATAACAGGAGGCCGGTATCCCTTAGGTAACTTTTCCTTGAGTACCCTAGTGGAGAAGGGCACTTGCTCCTCAGGATCCACTCTGAGCACTTCTTTGAGCAATAGAGCTTTACCCTTCTTAGAATCCCTGGGCGGGGAGCTTTCCACCTCGGAAGTCTGTGGTTGCTCTTTCTTATTATAGCCGCTCGGGCCCTTGTGATGGTAATCGAGGCTTGGCTCTTTATAAAAAGCCAAGGGAAACTCCTCGGGCTGATTTCTTTTGGACCCTCTGTCAGAAGCCTGGGTTGGAAATTGCCAGCATCTTGTAAGGTCCAGAAGCGGTGGTCTGCTTCTCAGAAGCTGCTCGTCTTTTAGCTTCTTTGTACATTTCGTATTCTCTGGCCGTTATGGTAACGTTGATTCTGCCAGTGTCCTCCATCTTTACGCTCCGGAACAGGCAAAGAGATTCCCACAGATGGTGCCAAATTAATCCTGTTCAAAGTCTTAGTCAGATGAAGGTCGAATGAAGGGTTGTTAGCGTTGACGGGGAGAAGATTGTGATGTTGCGGTCACACGGGCTTCGGAGAACGGACTCCCACGTGACCCGGAAGAACTGCTGGGCCTGTGCTAGAGGTATCAGACCTCTACACATGCTCAGACAAACACAAAGAACGTTAGAGACCAAGAACTAGGGAAAAAGTCCCCGGAGCCGGCCCTTCGACGCTCAAGTCAGGTACTTTTTCCTCAGAAGAATAGTGTACAAAGGAAGAAGAAAAGTAGAAAAGTAGAAAAGTAGACAAGTGTGTGAGTGAGCGTACCTGCGTAAGGGAGAGAACATATGTACCTTCTGGAGACTGACCCCTATCAGAGGATGTCGGGTGTCAGGACTTGTCGAGTGGTGGAGGACACGTGACCTTCTCCTATAGACTGGAGGAAGGTTCTACTGGCAGATGCTTACACCGCTGGAATATTCCCTAACATACATTAGATATTCTCTGATAGATAGTTACGATTCCCTGACTTGTTGTCGCGTAGTACCTTCTATCCTGCCCGGGTGAGATTGAAATAGCCCCGGTTAGTCTGTTGAGTGATGATGAACTGACTGGTCGGGCCCCTTCTACCGACCTTTATGATTCTGACTCTACCAAGGTGTTAGAATGTATACTAAAAGCCTAGCTTTTTGTATAAACATTTATTTTGAAATGAGAATCACATTGGTCAAATGTCTGCATTTAGTTAAATGCAATTGTCCATTTAATTTATATTGTAAATAACATGGTGTGTGGTGTCACACAAAAGATCATGTTATCAGTTCCTTATAAATTATAAATAGAAGCTCACAAACAAGATGGATTGGGACAAACCATTGGAATGGTTGTAGTGTAATTTGGTACTAATTTATCTTGACTATAAAATTATACTAGTACACTATGTGTGTATAGAGCACGACCATTTGAGGTTGTTCCTTTTATACTGACCGCATAAAAGAACAGAACCTCTATTATTATGGATGCGTGTACTCTTAATCCCGATATAATAACAAGCACAAGTACTTAGTATTTATTTTCTTTAATTTATCAAAGGGTGAGATTTATTCGTTAAATCAATAGGCCCGATAAGTTGGGAAATAATATTATTTATATGGTGTGTTGTTGATTATAGAAGGAAACTGTGTCCTATTTATTAGGATGATGATGCCCCCTTGAGGAGCTCATAAGGATTGTCATATAAACCCTGCAGGTGGACTTAGTTTCGACATGACAATGAAGTTGAGTGGTACTACTCTTGGAGCTAGATATTAATTAAGTGAGTTGTCAGTAACTCATTTAATTAATGGACATTCGATATCTTAAACACAGGGAGATTAACACACTCATGATAAGAAGGATCCCATAATGTAATATGGGATTGGTGCGGTAGTTCAATAATAACTCTTTAGTTGTATGAGTTATTATTGACGAACTTGAGTTGGGTGTTCTGGTCGAACACATGAAGCTCAAGCTCATCAGGAGGTCAAAACCAATTCCTCCTCTAGGTCCCTGTTGTAGCCTCTATGTATAAAGCCTCACATCCACCCAAGTCATCCTTATGGTCAGCAACATCCTTGCTTGGTGCCCAAGCAAGGGGTCGACCACCCCTTGCTTGGTGCCCAAGCAAGGGGCCGGCCAAGATGGGTTTAAAAGTGGAGTTTTAGTTTTTTAAATCTTTTTTTTTGTAGCAATCTACAATGTTTTAAAAACTTTCCTTTTTTGAAGTCATCCACATGGTTTTAAAAGAGAGTTTTAAATTTAAAAAATCTTTCCTTTTGAAGCCATCTACAATGGTTTAAAAGAGAGATTTTATTTTTGTTAAAACTTTCCATTTTTGTAACCATGATTTAAAAGAAATGTTTTAATTTTAAAAATATTTTCTTTTTATGGCCATTTACAATGTTTAAAAAGGAGATTTTTAATTTTAAAACTTTTCTTTTGTAGCTATCCACAATAGGAAATTTAAAAGAGAGATTTTAATTGTTGTTAAAATCTTTCCTTTTTAGCCAATACCAAGGATTATAAAAGAGGATAGATGGTTCCTTAGAGGAAATAATCATCTACACTATTTCTATTCCTCTTCTATTCTCCTTGTGGTCAGCCCCCTCATATTCTTATTCTCCCTTTGCTTTCTCACCTAAGGTCGGTGGCATCAAGAGGCTTCAACCATCTTGTGGCCGGCGGGTTGCAAGGAAGAAAGAAGAACAAGAGGTAGTGTTTCTCCTAGCTTTGATCCCTTGGTGGCCAAAAGTCTTGGAAGAAAGAAGGACTTGGGTGGTTTTTGCATCTTGGTAGATCGTCGCCCACACGACGTCCAAGAGGAGGAGAGGAATACAACAGAAGATCAAGAGGTCTTTAAGCTATAGAGAAAGGTATAACTAGTTAATTGTTTCCACTGTGTACTAGTTTATTTTTCCTTTTCTATGGATCCTGAAGTACCAACACAAGAGGCTAGCGATCTTTTGTTTTCATTGAGGTCTCTATAGTTTAACCTAGGATTTACTGTAAGGAGTTTAAATATTCAATTTCTTTGAAAGGCTTTGACTAGGAAGTGGTGGATGATCCCATACCCAAGAAGGCCGAGTGCCTCACCAACGACCTGGATGCCAATCCTTGAAATAGATATTTAATCAACTTCTGTAATATGGTTTAACTTCTGATGAACACATGGGTTGAACTTGGATTAATAATGTTAAGTTTCGTTTGCAATCCAAGTTTAACTTCTGAAAAGCATATGGGTTGCTAGGAAAGTTTTGTGCTTGTACAAATTTTTATACAGGTGAAACAAAATGAAATTCTGAGTATCACCAACAATTGGTATCAAAGCTAGTTTTCTACCTCTGTGTGTTTGGTTTTCAGTTAAATTATGCACTTTTTATACATAAATTTAGGCAGGATAATAGTAGGACGTGCAACTAGATTAAATCTGTGGTTGCAAGCATCCTTCTTCCAACTATTTTGGCCCTATTGTGTTTGTGTGTGATTTGGACCCTCGAGCATGTCGATGGCATTTTATGTGTGTGCATGATTGTAATTATTAAATACAGCAGGAGCTGTATTAGTTTTAGAATTTTACATTCTGTTCGATCTAGATTACATGTACATTCCCTTGTAGAATATATGATCGATAAATGTAAAATTTTATTTTTGTTACGGATCGTATCCTTGCATGGCATGGTGCTATTTGAGAACTAGAGGTGCAGTGGAAAAGGAAGAAAGATAGACGCGACGACATGACCAGTTGTCGGTGGCGAGGGTTAGTGGCACATGGAGGACAGCTATGGATGAGGCCATAATAGTTAGAAAATTATTTTTCATATTTATTGCCTTTTATGCTATTTATATGTGCTCTGTGTGTGTGTACATGTTAAAATTTCTCGTTTTAAATAACTAAGTGGGAGAGAAATTATTTAAATTCCACGGTCTTCATTACTGGTTTGTATGTGATACATTTAACCTTGTGCGCTGGCTTTGAGTGTAATACCTGTAACGCCCGCCCTCTCTGCTAACAACAAGGGACGGGGCTACGATACTCTACGTAAGTATTACAGCGGAAGACTTAAAATTATTTTTCTTAACTTAATTAAAACCGAACTACACTAACATGGTTTCATAACATGATAGCAAAATAAATAAAAACTTAACATCAAGTCACCCATATTGTATTACATTTCACAAAACCAAAGCATAGTTCTTAAAGGTTTTAAAGCAGGTTCTTAATTAGTTGCCTAGCCACCGCCACACACATCTTCGTTGCCCCTCCTGCTGCTCCTTTAACTCATCCAGCTTTTTCCTTTATCTGTGGTACAAGGAAAGTAAGCTATGAGCACTCATGGCTCAGTAAGTTCCTTTCCTACTCACTAAAACCAACAATCAGCACATAATCAAATAATGTCTCAACTTAACATGATCTCAACTAGTCATGGCATAACATATCATACTCTTTAAGCATATCACGCAACATAACAAACATTATAACTAGTCGTGTCATATCACCTCTTAAAGCATAGCATGAAACATAACATAATCATATCATGGCATATCATCTCTTAAAACATAGCATGAAACATAACATAATCAAATCATGGCATATCTTAAATCATAGCCTCAACACAACATAATCATAGATTATATGCATCATGATTTTAAAAACATGTATCCGAAAAACATGTGTATGTCTCATGATCTTTTAAAACCATTTTCTTCTTACATATATATACTTGAACATAATATCAACATATTTAGGGCCCCGGCTTGTACCATACATACATAACATAGATGCGCGCGTCCTAAGTATATCCAAGGTAGCAAGTCTTGAATCATACTAGGAACTAGGTCAAGATCACAAAGCATGGCCTAGGGGCGTACTTGAAGAGTCCATCCCTTATTAGCCTAGATCACAAAGCAAGGCTTAGCCTAGATCACAAAGCAAGGCCTAGGGGTGTACTAAGGAGCCCATCCCTTATTAGCCTAGATCACAAAGCAAGGCTTAGCCCAGATCACAAAGCAAGGCCTAGGGACTGATTAGGAGTCCACCCTTGGTACAAGCCTTACAAAGTAAAATAGCATGTATAAAAATGCATCATTTAGTCACATAGCATAGCATAAAAGTATGCATCACTTAGGCATACATTATGTCATTAAAGTATGCATCACTTAGGCATACATCATATCATAAAAAGTATGCATCACTTAGGCATACATCATGTCATAAGAAAGTATGCATCACTTAGGCATACATCATATCATAAAAAGTATGCATCACTTAGGCATACATCATATCATAAAAAGTATGCATCACTTAGGCATACATTATGTCATAAAAGCAGGCATATTTTAAACACATAGCATATCATAAAAACATGCATATTCTAAGCACATAACATATCATTAAAGCATGCGTATTTCTACTCACATAGCATATCATAAGAGCATGCATATTCTAAGCACATAGCATATCATTAAAGCTTGCATATTTCTAGCACATAACATATCATTAAAACATGCATATCTCTATCCACATATCATATCATAAAAAGGTATAAATCACAAGCATACATGGTTAAGCATAAGGGTATATCATGTGATTATACTATCATAAGAAACATGGTAACATAGTTAACTTGGGTTCTAAGCTTCCTAAACCCTTGGGTTCCTATCATGGCCGAACCCCCTTAGGTCTCAATTTAGGTAAAAACAACCTCCAAGCATGTGAAACCTAAATCATCATCACATAAATTTCATAGGAAGCATTATAAGCATGATTAACTTGGTTTCTAAGTTCTCCAAGTCCTTAAACTCATGTGACCAAACCCTATCAGTATGTAAATAAGGTCCCAAATGTCATGAAAGCATGGAAACCTTAAACCATATTTATAGCATTTTTTTCAAGTAACATAGTAAGCATATTGAGCTAGTTCCTAAGTCCTTCATGCCCTTAACATATGTCATGGTCTAACTTTTAACAAGTGTTCATTAGGGCTAAAAAAAAACATACAAGCATGTGAACTTGAACTAACATCATGTATAAATTCATAACAAGACATTATACAATATGTATGGCCGAAACTTACCCTAGCCACAATTAGGTCATTAAACAACATATAGCATGGGAACTTTGTCTTTCTACTTATCATATTTCATGTAGAATGACATAAGCATATTTTATTTTTGTTTTAGGGTTTCTAGGGCATCTATCCCTTCATGGCCGAAACACACAATGATCCATTTAGGTCATGGAAAAATTATACAAATATGTGACACAATCAACACATTATCATATTTTCATAAGAAGCACTTTTAACACATTTGGTTTCATTTCTAAGGCCTCTAGGTCTTTTAAACCCTACTTGGCCGAAACTCATAGAATATAAACTTGCTTCAAATAGCCTAAAATCATGAGAAATTATACAAGTTTCATAGCATGTATAAAGACAAGCATAATAAACATACATGTGAATTGTCTCTTAGGCTTCCTAGGTTTCTTTCCCTTTTTCTTTTATTTTTCCTCATGGCCGAAACCTACCAATCTCTAAACTAGGTTTTAAGTGGCATAAAGCATGGAAAACCTAAGTAAGTTTCATGGCAAAAATTACTAAGAACATCATATACAAAGTTGGTTCATAAACAAGCTAGGACCCTTGTGATCTTACATGTCATATATCATGTAACTAATTTTCTATACTCAATTTAAACATAAGAGCATTAAACAACTTTCATATCATAATATCACAGAGGTCTTGAGCATATTAGAATTTTGTTCAAGCTTTTCTAAACTATCCATCTTATCATAGCCAAAAATCTAAAATAAGAGTTCATGAATTTCTAGCAATGTACAACATGCAATTCTTTAAGAGAACTCTATATTCTATCATACAAACATGGTTATTTAAATTTAAAGGTCTTCCTAACCCAAAGCCCTTTTCTTGGCCGAAACATATAAATGGATTTCTTTGGTTCCAAGTAACTTTCAAGCAAGAAAACCAATAAAAACCCTTAGTAGTTCATGGGAGAAATTTTGTACTAGTTTAGTTAAACAATATTTTTCCCTAACCTCCTTAACATATTTTTGGCCAAAATTCTAGGGTTAGGTACTCCTCTGACCAAGCATCATTTAAGTATAAAAACATGAAGAAAATCCTTCCTACATAGCATAGAAAGAATATCATGAAATAAGGACTTGTTTAAACCATCCTAGATTTGAAAACCCTTTCTTAGCCGAATTTTCTTAAATTCTTTTCTAGGTTTTCTAATCCTTATAGAATCCGAAAATCACATAAAAGCCTTGTACCACAGGTGAGGGGAAGCTTACATCCTTTTCGCTTGTGGATCTAAGGTATGGTGATGGAAGAGGTAGCCTCTTCTTCTAGTTCCTTTCCCTTGATTCCCTTACTTTGTCCTCCTTGTATCTTAGGCTTTCTTAGGAGAAAACCTTGGATTTGGGGCCGAAGATGGAGGAGAGGGGACTGATGGTTTCGGTGAGGGAGAGGGAGAATGAGAGAAAATGAGAGAAAAATAAACTTCTCTTTTCTTGCTCCCTTTTATGTTAAAGGGGAAGAGGTAGCAAACTTAGTTTTTGCTTTCCTTCTCCCTTAGCCTTTTTTTCTATTTTATTTTTATTTTTATTTATTCATTTATCCTCATCATCATGGTGAAATAAGGGGGAATGAATCCCCTTAATTCCTCTTTAAATTTTCGGCAAAATCAAAGAGGAAGAGGGAGAGAAAGGGAGGAAGGCAAGTTGCCTTTCTCTTGCTCCTTTCTTGTTTTCTTTTGGCTAGCTTTTACTCTTACCTTTATCATGAATTTCCCTCCTTTTCTATAAATATATTCTCTCTATCCCAATTGGTTTCTACTAATTAATTCTATGAATTATAATATAAGAGGTTCAAGGTTCAATCCTTGACCTTCACTTCTTTTTATTTCATTTTATTTCTTTTTGCTTCAACTCACTTCCTATTATTTTTCTAAGCCAAAATCCCACATTTATATATTTATCTTACAAGCTTAGTGGGTATTACAGTACCCCGTACCTCATAAAAAGTTCGTCCTTGAACTTTAAAATAGTTGCATCAGGTGGCACTGAACTTTCGGCTGAGTGCATCGGCCACTTTGTTCGCCTTTCCTGGGTGATAAAGAATCTCGCAGTCGTAATCTTTAACTAGCTCGAGCCATCGGCGTTGCCTCATATTCAGGTCTTTTTGCGTGAAGAAATATTTCAGACTCTGATGGTCGGTATAAATCTTACACTGAGCTCCATATAAATAATGTCTCCATATTTTGAGAGCGAAGACCACGGCTGCTAGTTCTAAGTCGTGAATGGGATAATTCTTCTCATGTTCTTTAAGTTGTCTAGAAGCGAAGGCAATGACTTTGCCATCTTGCATGAGTACAGCTCCAAGTCCTGTGATGGAAGCATCGCTGTACATATCGTAGCCTCTGTTGGTTTCCGGAAGAGTAAGAATCGGAGCACTGGTCAGTCTCCTTCTTAATTCTGCGAAACTCTTCTCGCAAGCTTCTGTCCATTCATACTTTGTATTTTTCTTGGTGAGAGCTGTCATAGGGGCTGCGATTTTGGAGAAATTCTCTACAAATTTCCTGTAATAACCTGCTAGTCCGAGAAAACTCCTGACTTCGCTGGCATTCTTTGGTCGGTTCCAGTTATTTACAGCTTCGATTTTACTTGGATCCACCATAACTCCATCTTTGGAGATGACATGACCTAGAAATATTACCCGGTCAAGCCAAAACTCGCATTTGGAGAATTTTGCATATAGTTGTTTCTCTTGAAGGATCTTTAGTACAGTATTCAGGTGTTCAACATGTTCTTCTGGGGTTCTCGAGTAGATAAGTATATCGTCAATAAAGACGATTACAAATTTATCAAGATATGCCGTAAATACCCGATTCATTAGGTCCATAAATACTGCAGGAGCGTTGGTTACTCCGAAAGGCATAACTATAAACTCATAGTGTCCATATCGGGTTCGAAATGCTGTTTTTGGTATATCATCTGGTTTCACCTTCACTTGATGATAACCGGATCGTAGATCTATCTTTGAGAAAACGGTCGCACCCTTCAGTTGGTCGAACAGGTCATCGATCCGTGGGAGTGGGTACTGGTTCTTGATCGTCACATTATTCAGTGCTCGGTAGTCTATACACATTCGCATAGACCCATCCTTCTTCTTTACAAACAGCACTGGAGCTCCCCATAGAGAGTGACTAGGACGAATAAGTCCCTTGTCGAGTAATTCGGATAACTGTTCCTGAAGTTCCTTTAATTCAGCCGGAGCCATACGATAAGGTGCTTTCGAGATCGGCTGAGTACCAGGAATCAATTCGATTCCAAATTCTATCTCTCTGTCAGGGGCCAACCCTGGTAGTTCATCAGGAAATACTTTTGGATAGTTGCATACTACTCTGACGTCTTCTAACTTCGGGTCTTTGACTTGATTGATATCAACCACGTGTGCTAGAAACCCCATACATCCTTTATCTAACATCTTTTGTGCTTTAATAGATGACAATAACTTCTCCGTTCCTTTTGATTCCCCGTAAAATTCAAACTCTGGTTCATTTTCGGGTCGGAAAATCACTTTTCTTTTGTGGCACTCGATTGAAGCGCCGTACTTACTAAGGAAATCCATGCCCAAAATTATGTCATAATCCTGCATATCAAGTACTATCAGATTGCAGTAGAGTTCTCTGTTTGCGATCCGAATAAGTACTGCTTGCAGCATATAGTCCGATGGTATAATCTCCCCGGATGGTAAGGTTGTTAAGAACGTGTCCTCTAGAGTTCGGAGTGGTATATCTAGCTTCTTCATAAAAGGCGTTGAGACGAACGAGTGTGTTGCCCCGGTATCAAATAATACTACAGCATACCGATTGTAAATAAGTAGCTGACCTGTGACAACAGTAGAGGCATTCGCCACGTCTTCCTTAGTTCGGGCATTGCGTGTCCTAACCATGTTTATCTAAATACTGACAATAAAGCTAGTGTAAGTGGTTATCATTTTCTAGCCAACCTAACGTATTGTTATGTTTGTTTCTATCCATTTGTGAGATTGTTCTGGTATTATTCCTAAGCTACCAATACGTAATCCTAATCTAAATTATAACTAAAAGCATGGAATAAAGCATCAAACATAAACAAGCAAAACATGAAACTAAAGCATAAACAACATAAGGAAAAATAAGGAATATAATGACAAACAATGTAACATAAGGAAATAAAGCATAAGCAATGTAGTAAAGAAATAAAACATAGGCAATATAACAAGAAAGAAAAATAAAGCATAAGTTATATAACATGAAACTAAACATACGCATGTAACAAGAAAATTAAACATAAACATATAACAAGTAAATTAAGCATAAACATTCTTACTTAGAGCGGCAGGTAGGAGGCTTGATGTGTGTGTAGTGAGCTGGCAAAAAACTTTGGCTCTGATACCAACCTGTAACGCCCGCCCTCCCTGCTAACAACAAGGGACAGGGCTACGATACTCTACGTATGTATTACAGCGGAAGACTTAAAATTATTTTTCTTAACTTAATTAAAACCGAACTACACTAACATGGTTTCATAACATGATAGCAAAATAAATAAAAACTTAACATCAAGTCACCCATATTGTATTACATTTCACAAAACCAAAGCATAGTTCTTAAAGGTTTTAAAGCAGGTTCTTAATTAGTTGCCTAGCCACCGTCACACACATCTTCGTTGCCCCTCCTGCTGCTCCTTTAACTCATCCAGCTTTTTCCTTTATCTGTGGTACAAGGAAAGTAAGCTATGAGCACTCATGGCTCAGTAAGTTCCTTTTCTACTCACTAAAACCAACAATCAGCACATAATCAAATAATGTCTCAACTTAACATGATCTCAACTAGTCATGGCATAACATATCATACTCTTTAAGCATATCATGCAACATAACAAACATTATAACTAGTCGTGTCATATCACCTCTTAAAGCATAGCATGAAACATAACATAATCATATCATGGCATATCATCTCTTAAAACATAGCATGAAACATAACATAATCATATCATGGCATATGTTAAATCATAGCCTCAACACAACATAATCATAGATTATATGCATCATGATTTTAAAAACATGTATCCGAAAAACATGTGTATGTCTCATGATCTTTTAAAACCATTTTCTTCTTACATATATATACTTGAACATAATATCAACAAATTTAGGGCCCCGGCTTGTACCATACATACATAACATAGATGCGCGCATCCTAAGTATATCCAAGGTAGCAAGTCTTGAATCATACTAGGAACTAGGTCAAGATCACAAAGCATGGCCTAGGGGCGTACTTGAAGAGTCCATCCCTTATTAGCCTAGATCACAAAGCAAGGCTTAGCCTAGATCACAAAGCAAGGCCTAGGGGTGTACTAAGGAGCCCATCCCTTATTAGCCTAGATCACAAAGCAAGGCTTAGCCCAGATCACAAAGCAAGGCCTAGGGACTGATTAGGAGTCCACCCTTGGTACAAGCCTTACAAAGTAAAATAGCATGTATAAAAATGCATCATTTAGTCACATAGCATAGCATAAAAGTATGCATCACTTAGGCATACATTATGTCATAAAAGTATGCATCACTTAGGCATACATCATATCATAAAAAGTATGCATCACTTAGGCATACATCATGTCATAAGAAAGTATGCATCACTTAGGCATACATCATATCATAAAAAGTATGCATCACTTAGGCATACATCATATCATAAAAAGTATGCATCACTTAGGCATACATTATGTCATAAAAGCAGGCATATTTTAAACACATAGCATATCATAAAAACATGCATATTCTAAGCACATAGCATATCATTAAAGCATGCATATTTCTACTCACATAGCATATCATAAGAGCATGCATATTCTAAGCACATAGCATATCATTAAAGCTTGCATATTTCTAGCACATAACATATCATTAAAACATGCATATCTCTATCCACATATCATATCATAAAAAGGTATAAATCACAAGCATACATGGTTAAGCATAAGGGTATATCATGTGATTATACTATCATAAGAAACATGGTAACATAGTTAACTTGGGTTCTAAGTTTCCTAAACCCTTGGGTTCCTATCATGGCCGAACCCCCTTAGGTCTCAATTTAGGTAAAAACAACCTCCAAGCATGTGAAACCTAAATCATCATCACATAAATTTCATAGGAAGCATTATAAGCATGATTAACTTGGTTTCTAAGTTCTCCAAGTCCTTAAACTCATGTGGCCGAACCCTATCAGTATGTAAACAAGGTCCCAAATGTCATGAAAGCATGGAAACCTTAAACCATATTTATAGCATTTTTTTCAAGTAACATAGAAAGCATATTGAGCTAGTTCCTAAGTCCTTCAAGCCCTTAACATATGTCATGGTCAAACTTTTAACAAGTGTTCATTAGGGCTAAAAACAAACATACAAGCATGTGAACTTGAACTAACATCATGTATAAATTCATAACAAGACATTATACAATATGTATGGCCGAAACTTACCCTAGCCACAATTAGGTCATTAAACAACATATAGCATGGGAACTTTGTCTTTCTACTTATCATATTTCATGTAGAGTGACATAAGCATATTTTATTTTTGTTCTAGGGTTTCTAGGGCATCTATCCCTTCATGGCCGAAACACACAATGATCCATTTAGGTCATGGAAAAATTATACAAATATGTGACACAATCAACACATTATCATATTTTCATAAGATGCACTTTTAACACATTTGGTTTCATTTCTAAGGCCACTAGGTCTTTTAAACCCTACTTGGCCGAAACTCACAGAATATAAACTTGCTTCAAATAGCCCAAAATCATGAGAAATTATACAAGTTTCATAGCATGTATAAAGACAAGCATAATAAACATACATGTGAATTGTGTCTTAGGCTTCCTAGGTTTCTTTCCCTTTTTCTTTTATTTTTCCTCATGGCCGAAACCTACCAATCTCTAAAATAGGTTTTAAGTGGCCTAAAGCATGGAAAACCTAAGTAAGTTTCATGGCAAAAATTACTAAGAACATCATATACAAAGTTTGTTCATAAACAAGCTAGGACCCTTGTGATCTTACATGTCATATATCATGTAACTAATTTTCTATACTCAATTTAAACATAAGAGCATTAAACAACTTTCATGTCATAATATCACAGAGGTCTTGAGCATATTTGAATTTTGTTCAAGCTTTTCTAAACTATCCATCTTATCATAGCCGAAAATATAAAATAAGAGTTCATGAATTTCTAGCAATGTACAACATGCAATTCTTTAAGAGAACTCTATATTCTATCATACAAACATGGTTATTTAAATTTAAAGGTCTTCCTAACCCTAAGCCCTTTTCTTGGCCGAAACATATAAATGGATTTCTTTGGTTCCAAGTAACTTTCAAGCAAGAAAACCAATAAAAACCCTTAGTAGTTCATGGGAGAAATTTTGTACTAGTTTAGTTAAACAATATTTTTCCCTAACCTCCTTAACATATTTTTGGACAAAATTCTAGGGTTAGGTACTCCTCTGACCAAGCATCATTTAAGTATAAAAACATGAAGAAAATCCTTCCTACATAGCATAGAAAGAATATCATGAAATAAGGACTTATTTAAACCATCCTAGATTTGAAAACCCTTTCTTAGCCGAATTTTCTTAAATTCTTTTCTAGGTTTTCTAATCCTTATAGAATCCAAAAATCACATAAAAGCCTTGTACCACAGGTGAGGGGAAGCTTACATCCTTTTCGCTTGTGGATCTAAGGTATGGTGATGGAAGAGGTAGCCTCTTCTTCTAGTTCCTTTCCCTTGATTCCCTTACTTTGTCCTCCTTGTATCTTAGGCTTTCTTAGGAGAAAACCTTGGATTTGGGGCCGAAGATGGAGGAGAGGGGACTGATGGTTTCGGTGAGGGAGAGGGAGAATGAGAGAAAATGAGGCAAAAATAAACTTCTCTTTTCTTGCTCCCTTTTATGTTAAGGGGGAAGAGGTAGCAAACTTAGTTTTTGCTTTCCTTCTCCCTTAGCCTTTTTTTCTATTTTATTTTTATTTTTATTTATTCATTTATCCTCATCATTCATGGTTAAATAAGGGGGAATGAATCCCCTTAATTCCTCTTTAAATTTTCGGCAAAATCAAAGAGGAAGAGGGAGAGAAAGGGAGGAAGGCAAGTTGCCTTTCTCTTGCTCCTTTCTTGTTTTCTTTTGGCTAGCTTTTACTCTTACCTTTATCATGAGCTTCCCTCCTTTGCTATAAATATCTTCTCTCTATCCCAATTGGTTTCTACTAATTAATTCTAGAAAAATAATAGGAAGTGAGTTGAAGCAAAAAGAAATAAAATGAAATAAAAAGAAGTGAAGGTCAAGGATTGAACCTTGAACCTCTTATATTGTAATTCATAGAATTAATTAGTAGAAACCAATTGGGATAGAGAGAAGATGTTGATGGCAAAGGAGGGAAATTCATGATAAGGGTGAGAGTAAAAGCTAGCCAAAAGAAAACAAGAAAAGAGCAAGAGAAAGGCAACTTGCCTTCCTCCCTTTCTCTCTCTCTTCCTCTTTGCTTTTGCCGAAAATTTAAAGAGGGAATTAAAGAGGATTCAATCCCCCTTATTTCATCATGAATGGTAAGAATAAATGAATAAATAAAATAAATAGGAAATAATAAAAAAAAGGGCTAAGGGAGAAGGAAAGCAAAAATCAAGCTTGCTACCTCTTCCCCCTTAACATAAAAGGGAGCAAGAAAAGAGAAGTTTATTTTTCTCTCATTTTCTCATCCTTCCTCTCCCTCACCGAAACCATCAGTCCCCTCTCCTCCATCTTCGGCCCCAAAGCCAAGGTTTCTCCCCTAAGAAAAGCCTAAGATACAAGGAGGACTTAGCAAGGGAATCAAGGGAAAGGAACTAGAAGAAGAGGCTACTTCTTCCATCACCATACCTTAGATCCACAAGAGAAAAGGATGTAAGCTTCCCCTCACCTGTGGTACAAGGCTTTTTGTGTGATTTTCGGATTTTATGAGGATTATAAAACCTAGGAAAGAATTTAAGAAAAATTCAGCTAAAGAAAGGGTTTTCAAATCTAGGAAGGTTTAAACAAGTCCTTATTTCATGATATTTTTTCTATGCTATGTAGGAAGGATTTTCTTCATGTTTTTATACCTAAATGATGCTTGGTCAGAGGAGTATCTAACCCTATAATTTCGGCCAAAAATATTTTAAAGAGGTTAGGAAAAATATTGTTTAACCAAACTAGTACAAAATTTCTTCCATGAACTACTAAGGGTCTTCTATTGGTTTTCCTGCTTGAAAGTTACTTGGAACCAAAAGAAAACCACCTTTATGTTTCGGCCAAGAAAAGGACTTAGGGTTAGGAAGACCTTTAAATTTAAGTAACCATGTTTGTATGATAGAATATAGAGTTCTCTTGAAGAATTTCATGTTGAACATTGCTAGAAATTCATGAACTTTTATTGTAGATTTTCGGCCATGATAAGATGGATAGTTTAGAAAAGCTTAAACAAAATTCTAATATGCTCAAGACCTCTATGATATTATGATATGAAAGTTGTTTAATGCTCTCATGTTTAATTGGAGTATAGAAAATTAGTTACATGATATATGACATGTAAGATCACAAGGGTCCTAGCTTGTTTATGAACCTGTTGGGTTCTTCGGGCCGCGAGAACCGCTTTTCGCGTCGCGGAAACCCCGAATCGCCCAAGCCACGGATCTCGTGCAAGGTAAAACCGAACGAAAATACGAGTACGAGTTTGAAAACTTTACGATCTAGAGTAGATCTACAAAGGAAAATACTTTATACCTTTGATGCGATGCCCTTCGCGTTCCCGCTCGTCCAAATGATGCCGGATCTCAAGACCGTCAAGCGCCGGTCCTCTAGTAGTATCCACACGGACACACTAGATGGAGATGACCAAAAACCAAGGTGTGCAAGCACCTATGTGGTTCGGCCAAGGGAGGAGAGGGAGAGGGAGAGCTTGAGAGGGAGAGGAAGAAGATGCACACAAGTGAATGAAAAATGAATTTTTTCACCCAAAAACCAAGTGGCCGGCCACTTTCAAAAAATCACATTAATTGCATTAATTGCAATTAATATGAAACCATTAAGAGAGTGGCTTTGTAACTTCCATGAGGTGGCACCCATGATGATGTGGAACATCATTATTGGTCCACCTAATGCCAACTCACCAATGAGGTGGC
Source organism: Zingiber officinale (assembly GCF_018446385.1). Taxonomy (NCBI): domain Eukaryota; kingdom Viridiplantae; phylum Streptophyta; class Magnoliopsida; order Zingiberales; family Zingiberaceae; genus Zingiber; species Zingiber officinale. Next base: position 67,713,819 of record NC_055991.1, read on the forward strand.
AAAAGGTCAAGTCAAAATTGACCTTTGGTCTTCCTTCTCAAGTCAAGTCAAACTTGACTCAATCTCTACCATGGTGGATCTAATCCAACCATTTGATTCGAGTCAACTTAATATAATGAATCTAATTCATTAAATTAAATTGATTCAATGAGTCAAAATCTAAATTAGACTCATTTAACACATGAATCAACTTGAGTCGAACTCAAGTTAGCCCAATTAGGATTACTCTTAATCCAATTTGATTCATCAAATGAATCTAATCCTCTTGGTTCATCATATGAACCTAATCTCCACCTAATTGTCCTAAGTGTGTGACCCTATAGGTTCTTGTAACGTTGGCAATGCCCTAAACCCATTTAGGAGCATAAGTAATGAGCGGTATCTAGCAACACATCATTACTACCCATGTTACAAGAATGTCGAGATCCGACATCACCTTGTGACTACCAATTGTGACTACTCACAAAATAATGACAAGTGTCCTTCTATCCTAGACATCTAGATTGATCAATATGAGGCATAGACCGTGTCATCCTCTAATCAATCTAAATCTTGAACTCCAAGTAGACTCACTCGATCAAATGAGCTCAACATCTAATGTTGACTCATTTGGGCATGGCCATGCACTTAGTGGTCTCACTCTATCAAGAATACCGATGTCGCTCCCGTCATATGAGAGGGATAGATTCCATCTACATCACTCACATCCCTCTACATAATTCGTTATATACCTAGTAATCGCCTTTATAGTCCACCAGTTACGGGTGACGTTTGACGAAACTAAAGTACATAACTCCTTATGTAGGGATCCATGGTGACTTCAGGTCTAAGGACTAATAGTCATACTAATAGCCACATGAGAAAGTATATGACACTCATATAACGATCCATGATACTTTCTCATGGCGGGTCATTCAGTATACATTCTCTAATGCATACCCATGTGTCAGCTTGATATCTCTATATCCATGACTTGTGAGATCAAGTCATCGAGCTGACCTACATGCTAGTCTTATTGTATTAACATTGTCCCTGAATGCTAATACTCGACTAGGAATGATTTAGAGTAGTGTTCCCTATATCATCTCACTATCGATTCAACTAATCGATTGATATAGGTATGAACCTTCTACTCAAGGATGCTATTATACTTAGTCTATTTGGCACTAATATAAATAAGTATAATAACCAAACAAATGCATTTATTAATATACAAGAATATGATATACATGAGTCCATACAATCATCAAATGATTGGCTCTTGGGCTCTAACTAACAATCTCCCACTAGCACTAGTGCCAATCAGTATAGGCTCTAAGGCCTAAAGACCTAGTGTGACCATCATGCTTCCTCTGTGCCAAAGCCTTGGTCAAGGGATCTGCGATGTTAGCCTCTGTAGGTACTCTGCAAATCTTCACATCTCCTCTATCGATAATCTCTCGAATGAGATGGAAGCGCCGTAGTATGTGCTTGGTCCGCTGGTGTGAGTCGCCTTCGCTATAGCTCCATTGTTGTCACAATAGAGCTCAACTGGTCGGCGATGCTAGGAACCACCCCAAGTTCGATGATGAACTTGCGGATCCAAGCGCCTCCTTTGCGCCTCGATGCAGAATATACTCGACTTTGTAGAATCAGCCTCGTATCCTGCTCGAACTCTTCCAACCGACAGACCACCATTAATGCAAAATACGAACCACGATTGCGATCGGTAATCACCGATCGGTCTAAAAGTCGGCATCATCGTAACCCTTTACAGTTAGCTCATCATTGCCTCCATATATCAAGAAATATTCTTTAGTCCTTCGTAAGTACTTTAGAATATTCTTGACCGCTATCCAGTGACTTTCACCTGGATCTGACTGGTATGCTCAAAGCATACGAGACATCAGGTCGAGTACACAGCATGGCGTACATGATCGATCCTATGGCTGAGGCATAAGGGATCTGATCCATGCGGTCTCTCTCCTCTCTAGAAGAGGGACCTTGAGTCTTCGAGAGACTCACGCCATGTGACATCGGCAGAAATCCCTTCTTGGAGTTTTGCATGGCAAACCGAAGGAGTACCTTGTCAATATATGTACTCTGACTTAGGCCAAGCAATCTCTTAGATCTATCTCTATAGATCTGTATCCCAAGAATGCGAGATGCCTCACATAAGTCCTTCATTGGGAAGCAACTCCCTAGCCATGTCTTGACAGACTGAAGCATAGGTATGTCCTTCCCAATGAGTAGTATGTCATCCACATACAGTATGAGGAAGACAACTATGTCCCCTACAACCTTCTTGTAGACACAAGGCTCATCTTCGTTCTTGATGAAACCAAACTGTTTGATCGCATCATCGAATCGAAGATTCCAGCTCCGAGAAGCTTGCTTTAGTCCATAAATGGACCTATGCAGCTTGCATACTCTACTAGTATGCCGTGGATCTACAAAACCCTCAGGTTGTGTCATGTACACATCCTCGAGTAGGTTTCCATTCAGAAAAGCGGTTTTGACATCCATCTGCCATATCTCATAGTCATGGTAGGCTGCAATAGCAAGCATGATCCGAATGGACTTAAACATCGCCACTGGAGAAAAGGTTTCATCATAGTCAATACCATGAATCTGCTTGAAACCTTTAGCTACCAAGCGACCCTTATAGATAAGTCCATCCATGTCAGTCTTTCTCTTAAAGACCCACTTGCACCCAATGGGTTTTACCCCTTCAGGTGGATCAACCAAAGTCCATACTTGGTTGGTGTACATGGATTCTATCTCGGATCTCATGGCTTCTAGCCATTTCTCAGAATCTGGTCTCATCACAGCTTCTTGATAGGTGGTAGGCTCATCCTCTATGAGCACAATGTCATCATGGTCAGACAAGAGAAATGAGTATCTCTCAGGCTGACGACGTACCCTATCAGACCTGCGAAGAGGTATGTCTACTTGAACTGGTTGTTGTTCCTCAACTCCTTGTGGAACAACATCATCCACAACACTTTGTGGTTCCAGTTCAATTTCCATCGAGGCATCAGTGCTATTGTTCGCATCTTGAACTTCTTCAAGATCGAACGTGCTCCCACTAGTCTTTCTAGAAACAAAATCCCTTTCTAGAAAGACCCCAGTCTTTGCCACAACTACCTTGTGTTGACTGGGAATGTAGAAGTAATATCCCTTAGTTTCCTTGGGATATCCGATGAAATAGCACTTGTCGGATTTGGGTCCTAACTTGTCTGAGACTTGACGTCGAACGTAAGCCTCACAACCCCAAATCCTCATGAAAGACACCTGGGCATCTCTCCCAGTCCATATCCTATATGGCGTCTTTATCACGACCTTTGATGGAACTCGGTTGAGTATGAAAGCTGCCATGTCTAGAGCATATCCCCATAGATATATCGGAAGATCTGTGTGACTCATCATAGATCGCACCATATCTAATAAGGTACGATTCCTCCTTTCGGATACACCATTCCACTGTGGTGTTCCAGGAGGAGTGAGTTGAGATAAAATCCCACACTCAGCTAAGTAGTCACGAAACTCATGGCTTAAGTATTCACCACCTCGATCTGATCGAAGTACCTTAATACTCTTGCCAAGCTGGTTCTGTACTTCATTCTTGAATTCTTTGAACTTTTCAAAGGATTCAGACTTATGTGTCATCAAGTACACATAACCGTATCTACTGAAATAATCAGTAAATGTGATGAAGTACCTATAACCACCTCTAGCAGCAACATTGAAAGGGCCACATACATCACTATGTATGAGTCCTAACAAATCAGTTGCTCTCTCGCTATGCCCACTAAAGGGGGTCTTGGTCATCTTGCCTCGTAGGCATGACTCGCATATCTCATATGATTCTAAATCAAATGAGTCCAGCAAACTATCCTTATGGAGCTGGGATAAGCGTTTGTCATTTATATGACCTAAGCGACAGTGCCAGAGGTATGTTTGGTTCATGTCATTTGACTTGAACTTCTTGGTACTAATGTTATAGATAGGGCTCTCAAGGTCTAGAATATAGAGTCCGTTTATTAGTGGTGCACTACAATAGAACATATCTTTTAAATAAACAGAACAACATTTGTCTTTTATTATAAAAGAGTATCCTTTCTTGTCTAAACAAGAAACTGAAACTATGTTTTAGTAAGAGCAGGCACATAACAACAATCATCTAAATCTAGTACAAGCCCAGAGGGCAGAGATAGATAAGTCCTACAGAAGCAAACCGTGCTCCATTGCCTACTCGTGGGTCCACCTCGCCCTTTGCCAATGTTCTGCTATTTCTCTGCACATCGGTACAAATGTGAGAAGCACATCCAAATTATCTAATACCCATGATGTAGAAATAGATAGATTGACTTCTATAACATATATACCTGAGTCACTTCGCTTCTTCTTAAGATCTTCCAAGTATACCTTGCAGTTCCTCTTCCAGTGCCCGGTCTGACCGCAGTGGAAGCAGGTAGCATCCTTGGCGACCCCTCCTTTAGGCTTCAGTGCCTTGCCTTTGCCCTTGGCTTGGGACTTTCCTTTGCCTTTGGGCTTGCCTTTGCCCTTATGCTTCTGGACCATCAGAATGGGCTTAACCTTCTTAAGGTTAATCTCAGCAGTTCGTAACATACTAAGTAGCTCGGGCAGTGGCTTGTCAATCTCGTTCATGTTATAGTTGAGAACGAATTGACTATAGCTATCTGGCAAGGACTGCAAGATCAAGTCAGTGGCCAGCTCTTGGCCAAGTGGGAACCCCAGTCTTTGTAGGTTCTCTATGTACCCAATCATCTTGAGTACATAAGGACCTACAGGAGACCCGTCTGACATCTTGCACTGAAACAGTGCCTTCGAGATCTCAAATCTCTCATGCCTCGCTTGTCCCTGATATAGTTGGCGAAGATGCTCAACCATATCAAAAGCGCCCATCAACTCATGTTGCTTCTGAATCTCTGAGTTCATGGTCGTGAGCATTAGACAAGACACATCTAATGCGTCGTCTTGATGCTTCTTGTAAGCATCTTTGTCGGCTCGCGGGGCATTGGCAGGAGGAGCCTCCGGAATGGGCTACTCCAGAACGTACAGCTTACGCTCCTGGGTGAGAACTATTCTCAGGTTCCTGTACCAGTCCAGGAAATTCGCTCCGTTGAGCTTGTCCTTCTCAAGGACAGATCGCAGGGAGAAGGAATTCGTATTCGACGTCATGTTTATCTACAACAGAAAAATTTGCAGAAATAAATATCATATTCCTTTTAAAAATCATTTAATTAGGCCTTTTAATTAAATGATGCTCCCACTGAATTCTATAATTCTCGTGGGACAAGATCCACATCATATTAACCCTTGAGTTAGCTTTGGCTAATACGCCCAAGGCTTAGTATGATCGGTAGGTAACGATTACCAATTACATCTCTATGCAACTCTTGTTTATAGAATCAATATCCGCATTTATATTAAAACTCGAGTTAGCTTTGGCTAATACGCCCGAGAGTTAATATAGATGTGATATTGACCTATCTTTCCAACTATTGGAAGAATGCCTATAGTTGACTCGATCCAACCGAGTAACTAGGAATACTCAATCTAATTGAGTTCGTATTCACCCATGCGTTGATAGGCGGGACCAAGATTGTCCCTCCGTACCCTACCAAGATAATATGTATTGCTCTGCTTTGGCAGATTCAACAATACATGTGATCGAGGTAGTGATAGGTATCACGGCACGGTTAGGCATTTAGAGTTGGTTCAATCTATATCTAATCTAATCGAGAAGGATGCATCTTGTGCACGACTTAGATCTAATCTAATCGCAAGGGTGCATCATGTGCACGACTTAGATTTAATCTAATAGTTAAGGCACTAATTAATTAATTAACTATTAAACATGCATCAGATACATAATAATTAATTAATTAATCTATTTGTGATTTAGTCATGGCCCTACTACGATCTTCTCAAGCCAATGAGAAGATCGAATGGTCAACCTAGGGTCAACAGCTTCTCCAAGCTCCTCCCTTTGACCACCTTGTGTTGCTCGTGCCCGCCTCGGAACTCCGTCTCGTGTGGACCCTCCACCGCTCAAATTTGTACATTACAATTTGAAACTCGAGTTACATTCGAGTCTAAATCTAATTTACAACAAGAAAATAAGAGAAGGCACGACGCGCAGGTCGCGAATATAATACAACACTCGCAAACACATAACGGCACGCAGGCCGTATTAAGAATTACAACACAACCAATCATATTGGGCTTTGGGCCATGAATATCACAAATTAATATATATAATTCAAAATTATATATTTTTCATAATTTTCTATAATTTTAAAATTAATTTTTACAATTTTACGAATAAAATTTCCCGGCGCTCCCGTTTAGCGGTTTCGGGCGCAATCGCGGAACGTATCCCCTTGCGGGGCCCAGGGGCATCGCCCCTACCCGCGATCTAACCATCGCGAGGGTTCCTTTGCGATCCAACAGCGCCTAAACCCGCTGTCCCAAAACGATTTGGGTCGAGACATTGCCGTTTCGGAAAAATCTTCCCGGCGGGTTCGTTTTTAGCGATTTTGGGTGCAATCGCGGAGCAAATCCCCTTGCGGGGTTAGGGGCAGTACCCCTACCCACGATCTAACCATCGTGAGTTGCTCCTTTGCGATCTAATGGCACCCAAGCCCGCTGTCCCAAATGGATTTGGGGCAAAACGAAGCCGGTTTTGAAAGATCTTTCCGGTAGCCGAAGCCTACAAGTGCCGAGACACTTGTGCTTCGCTTCTACGGAAAAATTACCCATAAAATCATAAAAAACTAATTTTTACAGAAAATCACAGAAGGTTTTATTTTTCATAAAAAAAAAAACAAACTCGTACAAGCCTTGCACGTGGCTCTGATACCACTGTTGGGTTCTTCGGGCCGCGTCGCGGAAACCCCGAATCGCCCAAGCCACGGATCTCGTGCAAGGTAAAACCGAACGAAAATACGAGTACGAGTTTGAAAACTTTACGATCTAGAGTAGATCTACAAAGGAAAACACTTTATACCTTTGATGCGATGCCCTTCGCGTTCCCGCTCGTCCAAATGATGCCGGATCTCAAGACCGTCAAGCGCCGGTCCTCTAGTAGTATCCACACGGACACACTAGATGGAGATGACCAAAAACCAAGGTGTGCTAGCACCTATGTGGTTCGGCCAAGGGAGGAGAGGGAGAGGGAGAGCTTGAGAGGGAGAGGAAGAAGATGCACACAAGTGAATGAAAAATGAATTTTTTCACCCAAAAACCAAGTGGCCGGCCACTTTCAAAAATCACATTAATTGCATTAATTGCAATTAATATGAAACCATTAAGAGAGTGGCTTTGTAACTTCCATGAGGTGGCACCCATGATGATGTGGAACATCATTATTGGTCCACCTAATGCCAACTCACCAATGAGGTGGCAAAAGGTAAAGTCAAAATTGACCTTTGGTCTTCCTTCTCAAGTCAAGTCAAACTTGACTCAATCTCTACCATGGTGGATCTAATCCAACCATTTGATTCGAGTCAACTTAATATAATGAATCTAATTCATTAAATTAAATTGATTCAATGAGTCAAAATCTAAATTAGACTCATTTAACACATGAATCAACTTGAGTCGAACTCAAGTTAGCCCAATTAGGATTACTCTTAATCCAATTTGATTCATCAAATGAATCTAATCCTCTTGGTTCATCATATGAACCTAATCTCCACCTAATTGTCCTAAGTGTGTGACCCTATAGGTTCTTGTAACGTTGGCAATGCCCTAAATCCATTTAGGAGCATAAGTAATGAGCGGTATCTAGCAACACATCATTACTACCCAAGTTACAAGAATGTCGAGATCCAACATCACCTTGTGACTACCAATTGTGACTACTCACAAAATAATGACAAGTGTCCTTCTATCCTAGACATCTAGATTGATCAATATGAGGCATAGACCGTGTCATCCTCTAATCAATCTAAATCTTGAACTCCAAGTAGACTCACTCGATCAAATGAGCTCAACATCTAATGTTGACTCATTTGGGCATGTCCATGCACTTAGTGGTCTCACTCTATCAAGAATACCGATGTCGCTCCCGTCATATGGGAGGGATAGATTCCATCTACATCACTCACATCCCTCTACATAATTCGTTATATACCCAGTAATCGCCTTTATAGTCCACCCAATTACGGGTGACGTTTGACGAAACTAAAGTACATAACTCCTTATGTAGGGATCCATGGTGACTTCAGGTCTAAGGACTAATAGTCATACTAATAGCCACATGAGAAAGTATATGACACTCATATAACGATCCATGATACTTTCTCATGGCGGGTCATTCAGTATACATTCTCTAATGCATACCCATGTGTCAGCTTGATATCTCTATATCCATGACTTGTGAGATCAAGTCATCGAGATGACCTACATGCTAGTCTTATTGTATTAACATTGTCCCTGAATGCTAATACTCGACTAGGAATGATTTAGAGTAGTGTTCCCTATATCATCTTACTATCGATTCAACTAATCGATTGATATAGGTATGAACCTTCTACTCAAGGATGCTATTATACTTAGTCTATTTGGCACTAATATAAATAAGTATAATAACCAAACAAATGCCTTTATTAATATACAAGAATATGATATACATGAGTCCATACAATCATCAAATGATTGGCTCTAGGGCTCTAACTAACAGAACCAACTTTGTATATGATGTTCTTAGTAATTTTTGCCATAAAACTTACTTAGATCTTTCATGTTCTAAGCCATCTAAAACCTAGTTTAGAAATTGGTAAGTTTCGGCCATGAGGAAAAATAAAAGAAAAAGGGAAAGAAACCTAGGAAGCCTAAGACACAATTCACATGTATGTCTATTATACTTGTCTTTATACATACTTCTTATGCTTTTAGGCTATTTGAAGCAAGTTTATACACTGATAAGTCTCGGACAAGTAGGGTTTAAAGGACCTAGAGGGCTTAGAAATGAAACCAAATGTGTTAAAAATGCTTCTTATGGAAATATGATAATGTGTTGGTTGTGTCACATGCTTGTATAATTTTTTCATGACCTAAATGGACCATTGTATGTTTCGGCCATGAAGGGATAGATGCCCTAGAAACCCTAGAACAAAAATTAAATATGCTTATGTCACTTTACATGGAATATGATAAGTAGAAAGACAAAACTCCCATGCTATATGTTGTTTAATGACCTAATTGAAGCTAGGGTAAGTTTTGGCCATACATATTGTATAACGTCTTGTTTTGAATTTATACATAATGTTAGTTCAAGTTCACATGCTTGTATGTTTGTTTTTAGCCCTAATGAACACTTGTTAAAAGTTTGACCATGACATATGTTAAGGGCTTGAAGGACTTAGGAACTAGTTCAATATGCTTACTATGTTACTTGGAAAAAAAATGCTATAAATATGGTTTAAGGTTTCCATGCTTTCATGACATTTGGGACCTTGTTTATATACTGATAGGGTTCGTCCACATGAAGTTTAGGGACTTGGAGAACTTAGAAACCAAGTTAATCATGCTTATAATGCTTCCTATGAAATTGGTGTGATGATAATTTAGGTTCCACACGCTTGGAGGTTGTTTTTCATCTAAAATGAGATCTAAGGGGTTGGGCCATGATAAGAACCCAAGGGATTAGGAAGCTTAGAACCCAAGTTAACTATGTTACCATGTTTCTTATGATAGTATAATCACATGATACACCCCTTATGCTTAAATATGTATGCTTGTGATTTATACTTTCCATGATATGATATGTGCTTAAATTATGCATGCTTTTATGATATGCTATGTGGATAGAAATATGCATGCTTTGATGATATGCTATGTGCTTAAAATATGCATGCTTACATGATATGTTATGTGGTGAAATTATGCATGCTTGATGATATGCTCTATGCTTAAGATATACATGTTTTTACAACCTATGCCTAAGTAATGTATTCTTTTATATGATGTATGCCTAAGTGATGCATACCCTTATGACATGATGTATGCCTAAGTGATGAATACTTTTCTATGATGTATGCCTAAGCGATGCATACCTTTATGATATGATGTATGCCTAAGTGATGCATATTTTTATGACACGATGTATGCCTAAGTGATGCATACTTTTATGATATGATGTGTGCCTAAGTGATGCATGCTTTTATGATGTATGATATGTATAAGTATGACATGTACTTTACTTTATGTGGCTTGTACCAAAAGGGTGGGCTCCTTACGTGCCCCTAGGTCGAATTACGGGCCTAGTAAAGGGTGGGCTCCTTACGTGCCCCTAGGTCGAGCTACGGGCCTAGTTTCCTAGTAAGTTCAAGACTAGCTACCTTGGGTCTACTTAGGATGCGCGCATTATATATGTATGTGGTACATAGCCGGGATCCCCTTTATGTTGAGATTATGTTCAAGTATATATGTAAGAAGAAATGATTTTAAAGATCATGAGACATACACATGTTTTTCGGATACATGTTTTCAAAATCATATTGCATATACCTTATGAGCATGTTGTGATGATGCTATGATTTATGATATGCCATGATTAGATATGATTATGTTATGTTTCATGCTATGCTTGATATGCCATGCTACCTTATGATGATGCTATGATATGCCATGATTAGATATGATTATGTTATGTATCATGCTATGCTTTAAGAGATAATATGCCATGACTAGTTATGATTTTGATATGTTGCATGATATGCTTAAAGAGTATGATATGTTATCCCATGACTAGTTGAGATTATGATATGTTGAGATATTCTTTGATCATGTGATGATTTTCGGTTTTAGTGAGTAGGAAAGGGACTTACTGAGCCATGAGTGCTCATAGCTTACTTTCCTTTTACCACAGATAAAGGAAAAAGCTGGATGAGCTAAAGGAGCAGCAGGAGAGGCAAGGAGATGTGTGTGGCGGTGGCTAGGCAACCAAATAAGAACTTGCTTTAAGAACTTTTAAGAATTACGCTTTGGTTTCATAAATTGTAGTACTAAATGGGTGACTTGATGTTATGTTTCTATTTATCTTGTTATCATGTTATGGAAACCATATTAGTGTAGTTCGGCTATGAAAACAAAAGAAAAGTTTTATTAATCTAAGAAAAATTATTTTAAGTCTTCCGCTGTAATATGTACGTAGAGTATCGTAGCCCCGTCCCTTAGGGTTAGCAGGGAGGGCGGGCGTTACATTGAGTGCCTTCCTCTACATCGGAGGAGTTTGTTTTTGGATCACTAGATCAAACTTCCTTTATGGATGATTATAGGAAATTATTTAGGTTTGTGTGATCTTCTCCATCTAAAGGGGCACAATCATATTTAATGGACTAAGTATCAAGTAATGGTATACACTTAGGCGAATTTAATAGTATCCTCCCCATCGAAGTCACTTCTATTATTTGTGTGACCGAAAAAAAATCAACTATTAATTTTATTTGTCATAAAGTTAGGTTGACAAGATAATAAAATTAATGGGTAAACCCCCCTCTTATAAATGTTTGAATTTGTATATGTCCGTCCACACTATCGTGACATACAAAATTCACAGTGTTTTGAGGTGTTGGTGAATTTAAATGATATTGTTTGAGAAATCAATATTATTTTAAATTCTAAAGTTTTGACCAAATATTTTGTGATTCTTAGGATTTCAAATGTCTTTCAATCCTCTTGCTATTATATTGAAAGAAAACAAACTTACTGGTCCCAATTACATTGATTGGAAACGAAACTTGGACATTATCTTAACTGTTGAAGGTTAAAAGTTCATACTTTTTGAGATCTGTCCAAGCTTGCCTAATAGCGATTCTAGTGAAGAGGAGATTGAGTATCATAAGAAATGGGCTAGGGCAGATGAGATGACGCGGTGTTACATTTTGGCTTCTATGTCAAATATGGCGCAACATCAACATCAGACCATGTCTATCGTTTATGACATGATGTGCAATCTCAAGGAACTCTTCGGACACCAGAATCGGGCTGCTAGGCAAGAAGTTATGAGAAACTTGATGACACCCACCATGACTAAGGGGCACCCGTAAGGGATCATATCCTCAAAATGATGGCTCTTTTAAATGAGATGGAAGTCCTTGGAGCAGAAATCGATGGGGAAACCCAGGTCGATATCATTCTCCAAACGCTGCCTAAAAGTTTTGGAGCAGTTCCGCCTTAACTACAATATGAACAAAAGGGTTTATTCGTTGGCGGAACTTCTTACAGAACTTCAAGCAGCAGAAGGGTTATTTCTTCAAAGTTCTCAAATTTACATTGCTAAAAATGCTTCTGCTTTTAAGCCGAAAGGCAGAAAGAAGAAAAAGAAAAAAGTTAGTTCAGCAAAGAAAGTGAATCGATCTCTAGGGGCTGGGTCGCATGTAGGTGTTAAGAAGCCGAAGGGAAAGTGCTTCACATGCAAGCAATCTGGACATTGGAAAGTGGGCTATCCTCGCAGAAAGGAGAACAATAAAGGTATATCTTATTCTCTAGTGGTTGAAACATGTTTAGTGGTATTATCTACTGTACTTGGTGTGTAGATACGGGAGCCACTGATTATGTCTGCAATTCATTGCAGGGGTTCCAGGAAACTCGACGACTACATGAAGGGAGATTACCGTCTACTTGGGTAATGCTACAAAAGTAGCGGCTGTTGCAGTGGGAGATGTTTATTTATCTTTTGATTGAAATAAAACATTGATTTTGAGAAATTGCCTTTATGTACCATGTTTTATAAAGAACTTGATTTCAGTTTCTAAACTATTTATGGATGGATATTCTGTTTCTTTTGATGACAAAGTAGTTGTCAAGAAAAATAGGGTAGTTATCTATTCTAGTACGTTGGTTGGCAATTTGTATACTCTAAATCCAATAACTGTCATGATACAATAAATGGAAATTAATAATACATCTTCTAATTTTAATAAGAGAAAGCAACCTTCGGAAATAAACCAAACATATCTTTGGAATCTAAGGCTTAGCCATATTAACTTGAGTAGGATTCAAAGGCTAATAGCCGATGGACCTTTGGGTTCATTAGTGGTGAAAAATTTTTCAACCTGCGAATCTTGCTTGGAAGGAAAAATGACCAAGAGACCTTTTAAGGCCAAGGGGTATAGAGCCAAAGATGTGTTGGAATTGGTTCATTCTGATTTGTGTGGACCTATGACTATCCAGGCAAGAGGTGGTTCCGAATATTTTGTCTCTTTTATAGACAACTATTCGAGATACGGGTACATTTACTTGATGCGCCGCAAGTCCGAGTACTTTGATAAGTTCAAAGAATACAAGGCTGATTTGGAGAAACGCCATGATAAAGGTATCAAGATACTACGGTCTGATCGTGGTGGCGAGTACATCTTAGGAGAGTTTAGGAGTTACTTATCAGAGGCCAGGATTCAGTCCCAACTGTCTGCACCTGGTACACACCAACAGAATGGTGTGGTAGAGCAAAGGAATATGATTCTTATGGAATTGGTTAGATCAATGATGAGTTATTCAGAATTACAAAATTTGTTTTGGGGATATGCTCTGGAAATGGCTGTGTACATTCTGAACTTGGTACCTTCTAAGTCAGTAGCCTCTACTCCCACAGAATTATGGAATGAGTGTAAGCCTAGTCTGAAACATATTCAAATTTGGGGTAGTCCAACACATGTGCTGAAGGGAGGCGCTAATAAGTTGGAATCACGTACAGAAGTTCGCTTGTTTGTGGGTTATCCTAAAGAAACGAAAGGTGGTTTATTTTATAGTCCTAAAGATCAGAAGGTCATTGTTAACACCAATGTCCGATTTTTAGAAGAGGACTATGTAATTGATGTGCGTAGATTATATACTCTTTTATGCATATTTTTACGCACATTTACATACTTTGAGCATGCTTGATCTATGCATTTTTATACTTCCAGCTTTCCTTTTAGCATATTTACTCTTTTGGTTCGGAGAACTGCTTTTTGTGCATTTTCTGTACACAGGAGTCGAAATTGGGGAAGATTATACGTCCTCGGACAAGCTTGGAAGAAATTGAAGGGAGAGAGCATCAGGCCGTGTACCACACACGACCGTGTAGTTTTAACAGGAAGGGAAGAGGACATGGTCGTGTGAATCTCACACGACCGTGTCTTGATTTGAAGAAATTAGAGCAGATGCCTTACATGGCCGTGTAGATCTACACGGCCGTGTGAGGTTGCCAAGCAGGTGGTGGCCGTGTGCACCACACGGCCGTGTAGCATTTCCAGAGAACAGAAGGGTCCTGGCCGTGTGAGTCACACGGCCGTGCAGCTTTGGCAGAGAAGGAACTGGACATGGCCGTGTGAATCTCACACGGCCGTGTCATGGGGCCGTGTGGCGCCCGATTTCCTCCTCTATTTAAACCCTCCTTCATGAATTGAAAGGGGATCTCTCCCCCTTTGGGAGAAGGCAAGATTTGGTGGTATCCTCCCATTCTTGGGAGGATTTCTGGGCGATTCGAGGGGAGTTCTTGACGATTTCGACTCCGGAGCGAGGATTGGATCCGAAGACGAGGCTTCTTCGTAGATAAGTTTTCTCTTTCCCCCTTTTCTTGGTTTCTTGGATTGGGGATTTAAGAAATGCTTGTAATCTTTATTTCTTCGGGTATTCTTCCTCGATTCATGGAGTAGATCTTGTATTCTAGGATTAAGGGAGTATTTGTATGATGGATTGATGTAATCTCTTATGGATTTGCCAATTTTTTGTTTCAATGACATTGTCTTGCTTGTATCAATTAGATCTTGAATGATTAAAGGTGATTTGTGCTTAATTCTCATTCTTGATTGATTTTTTGGATTTCTTGTGGACTTAGTAAAGATAAACTCTCACTCGATCATCCAAGGGATCCACGTGACAGGTGCAAGCCCGTGTAAGGACGTTTGAGAGATAATCTTGAAGGGGAAATAGGAATATTCAAGAGAGCAGGATGGATCTTGTGATTAGTTTCTTGTATCTTGATAGATTAATAAGTTGTGGGCTTCTATGTTGATATCCGAGGAAGGCATAGTAATAGGTGCGCTTCTGTGTAAGGACAACGTAGGTTCACATCTAATTGATCATATTTAGATAAATTTCTCAATCCTTAGCCGGTTATCTATTACAAGAGAGAATCGGTAACTTTCTACAAGTGTTTGGCAATTGAGGGATAAGAATTGGTGAACCTTTTACATTCAAGAAATCTTACAAAGAAACCGAAACTCCTAGAATCTCCCCTTATCATAACCCAAAACACTAAACTCTTGTTTGTTGATCTTTAATATTAGATTTGTTTACCTTCACTTTGCATTTGAAACAATTGGATAGTTGTTTAGCTAATTCGCATTGAGACATTTCTAGTGCTTATTCCAGTCCCTGTGGATACGATAATCTTTTATATTACTTGCGACATTTCCGTACACTTGCGGAGCGTAACAAGTTTTTGGTGCCGTTGCCGGGGACTACGCTATAACATTAGGAATTATCAATTGAGTTAGACTAAACATAACATTTGTTTTCCTTTCATATTGCATAGTTGTAACTAATCATTAGATTTCTGTTTTTACTTTCTTGTATAACTTTTACTTCTTGTTAATTCTTTTTGTACAAATTCAATTCTGCATTTTTGATTCTTTTATTTTTTTCTTTTTTTGTTGAATTGTCATTTGCTATCTTGTTCTTGTGTATGCGAAGATCTAACTTTGCAGGGGAATTCTTTCCTTTTGACCCTGAGATTGACAGAACTTTCCATAAAAGAAGAATTCTGCAAAGGCAAATTGAAGAACAGGAACATTTGAACATGGCGAATAGACCACTCAAGGATTATGCAGCACCTTATGCAAGAGGTTTTCGATCTAGTATTTCAAGACCTTCAGTGGAAGCTAATAACTTTGAGATCAAACCCGCAATTATATCTATGGTGCAGCAGAACCAATTTGGTGGAGGACCTCATGAAGACCCCAATCAACACTTAGAGGTCTTTTATGAAATATGTGGTACCATGAAAATGAATGGAGTTCCTTTAGAAGCAGTTAGATTATTATTATTTGGGTTTTCTTTAAGAGATAGGGCAAAGCAATGACTGAATTCTTTAGCCCCTAATAGCATCACCACTTGGGAGCAGTGTGAGCAACAATTTCTTGATAAATTCTATCCACCAAGCAAAATAGCTCATATGAGGAATTTAATTGCAAGCTTCAAGCAAACTGACTTAGAATCTCTTTTTGAAGCATGGGATAGATATAATAGTATACTCAGACAATGCCCACATCATGGGTTGGAAAGATGGTTAGTGTTGCACACTTTTTATAATGGTATCAACTATCATACCAAAGTGTCCCTTGATTCAGCTGCTGGAGGGGCACTTATGAATAAAAGTTTAGATGAAGCTGAAGAAATTATTGACAGTGTAGCAAAAAATCATCATCAATGGGCAAATGAAAGAAGTGGTGGCTATTCTTCTATAAACCCAACAATTAAAGCATCAGGGAAGTTTGATGTAGATGCAGTCACTCTTTTGTCTGCAAAATTGGACGCTCTTACAAAGAAATCTGAGAATATGGGGACTAGTGCTAATATGGTCAATGCTATTAGTACATCTTGTGAAGTATGTGGGAGTTCAGAGCACTCAAATGACTCATGTCCATTGGGAGCTATCACTGCACAAATCAATCAACTGGAACAATGTGATGCAATCATGAGTTACAATCAAAGGCAGAACAACCCATACTCAAATACTTATAACCCTGGATGGAAGAGCCATCCCAATTTTTCTTACAGAAATAATCAAGATCAAGGACCATCTATGGGGGCAAGACCAAATTTTCAAGTTGGGCAACAAAATTTTCAACATCTATCTTCTCAAGGCTTACCAAAGTCAAATATTGAAAAGATGCTTGAAGAAATTATCTCAAGTCAGAATGAAATGAAGCAAGATTTAGCAAAGCTCATTCAGAGAATGGATAATTCTGAAAAGCATCAAAAGATCCAGGATAGTCAAATTGCCCAACTAGCTTCCTCATCATCCAGAGCACCAGGACAACTTCCAGGAAAACCTGATGTGAATCCTATGGAGCATTGCAATAGAATTGAGCTTAGGAGCGGATGGACCTTGGGAGACTCCCAAGTGACTGCTCCAAAAGGGATACAAAAAGAAGAAGAGCTCTCTCCTCTTATACCAAATCAGATTCAAGCTAATGAGGAGAGTACCATTGAGGTTGAAGAGACTCTTCCACTAAACCATCAGAGCAAAGTTGTCCCTTTTCCTCAGAGACTTACAATGCTCAAGAAAGATGAAGAATTTGGCAAGTTTTTAGAAAAAGTTAAGGAAATTTATGTAGAGGTACCTCTTATTGATGCTATTCTTCAAATGCCTAGATTTGCCAAATTCCTGAAGGATCTCATGTCAAACAAGAGAAGAAGAGGAGAGGTTGAGACAATTGCGCTTAGTGAGGAATGTAGTGCTATTTTGGAGAAGAACACTTCCCCAAAACTAAAGGACCCAGGGAGCTTTTATATTCCTTGCAACATAGGAAAAGATTTTTTTGAAAAAGCTTTTTGTGATTTGGGGGCAAGTGTTAGCCTCATTCCCTATTCAATTTGTAATAAATTAGGTCTCAAAAACATTAAACTTACTACTATGGCACTTCAACTTGCCGATCATTCCTGCAGGTACCCTTTGGGTATTATAGAAGATGTGCCAGTAGAGGTGGATGGGAATGTTATTCCCACATATTTTGTCGTGTTGGACATGGAAGAGGACCCCAGGATTCCTATCATATTAGGAAGACCTTTCCTTGCTACAGCTGGAGCTATAATTGATGTCAAAAATCATAAGCTTTCTTTGGTAATTGGTAAGGAAAGGTTGGAATATGATTTATCTAATATCTCTAACCATGTGTCGTCTCTTTTAAATGCTTGTAGCAGGACAAGCATTTATAAACTTGAGGAATGGAATTTCCATCCTCATGGAAGGCCACCAAACGAAGGAGACAATGTGGTGGAAGATGTTGGGAGAAGATCTCCCAACAAAAATGAAAAGTATATCTGTCCTCCAAGGGCGAGGAAATGAAGTGAATGATCAAGTTTGGTCGAGCTAAAGACCTTAAACAAGCGCTTCTTGGGAGGCAACTCAAGGGTTCTTTTAGTTAGTTTTGATTTGTATTTTAATTTCTTTTAGTTTGATGCATTCTTTTGATTTTGTTTTCAGGTTAGGTGCAAAACAGAGCCCGGCCGTGTGCTATACACGGCCAGGCAAAGGTTGCAGAGAAGGGAAGTGCTTGGGCCGTGTCATCCAGACACGGCTGTGTAGGATCTCCCGAGGAGAAAAAGGACTAGGCCGTGTCCCAAACACGACCGTGCAAAGAATTCCGAGAAGAAAGATGGAGAGGCCGTGTCCCAAACACGGCCGTGCGAAGAATCCAGAGAAGGAAGAGGGGGAGGCCGTGTGGATCTGCACAGCCCGTGTAGGAGAGTTATTTAAGTCTTCTTTCTACCTTACACGGCCAGATCTTGGCCGTGTTCCGCACACCCCCAACTCTCCAAAACATCTCTTTCTCTCCCAATCTCTTAAAAACTCCTCTCTAATCTCTCAAGATCTCTTAGATCCGGATTCTCCTCCTCTCTAAGACTTGGACTTTTTGTTCTCCTAACATAAGATCTTTGCTCTTTGAAGTTTTGTTCTTTGAGTTCCATTTTTCCAACCCTAGATAATTCTTCCCCTATCTAAACTCATCAAGATGTCCAACATTTTGAAGAAACTTCGCAAAGGAGGTGGTGGATCCAGTGGAGACAAAGAGAAGGAGCCATCAAGGGACAAAGGAAAACAACCAGTGAAGGGCAAAGGCAAAAGGACTTCACGCAACGAAGGTAATGATAATGAATTCAATATTGTGTTTAGAAATGATGATCAAGTAACTAGATTTGCAATTCTTGTCAATAGAAAGATAGTGTGTACTAGATATATGGACCCAACTGTTCTTGATATGCTTGGAATTAGGGAAGATGTAGATTTGATGATTGGGTTTTTGGATTGGCGTGATATTATGTACACACATTTGCCTACATATCCTCATCTTGTTTTGAAATTTTTAAGTTCATTGGATGTCCATTTTACTAATGAAGATGATTATTTTGGAAAAATCTCATTTAGACTAATGAATCAAGAATTTCTATGGGCATTTAGTGACTTTAATTCTTGTTTTGGATTAACCACCGGTAGCCCTCGTAGGTTTGATCCAAGGTTTAATTGGAATCATTTTTGGAATGTAATAACTGGGTTAGATCAACCTTATGAGCCTTCAAGAGCTAAGGCCTCCCATATGCAAAACCCCATCTTTAGGTATCTACATAGAGTCATGAGTAAAACTATTTTTGGTAGGGGAGAGAGTGATGGGGTGGTTAAAAAGATAGAGCTTTATGCTTTATGGGCTATGCTTTATAAGGTTGAATTTGATTATGGTTTTCATTTTGTTCAAATCTTATTAAGATCTGCTAGGGCATCATCGGGATCAATTGTTTTTGGTGGTTTGATTACCCGAATAGCTTATAATTTAAATCTTGATGTTGATGGGTTGGAAATAATTCATGGTAATGACATGATTGACATTGATGCATGTCTCGCTATGAAAATGATCGTTCGGGATGAGAATGGTTTCGCGTTTCCTAGGAGGAGTGGTTCTCTTTTACCCCTTCCTTTTCCTGAACGAACTACTATTCGTAACCTGGCTAATTGGGTAATTTTTGAGTTAGATTTTGAGGATAACCCTTCTATACCTGGAGACACTGAGCCACATCATGAGCCCTCGTCATCTGGACACCCGCAACCTTCTAGTTTTATGGAGCCTGCAAGGCATTCTTTTACATATGGCACGGGATCTTCTAGGTTTGATTTTTCAGATTTTCGTACGTCTCTAGAATCACTTCATGAGAAGCAAGATGCCCAACGAAAAATGTTGGAGGGGCGCTTCTCTTTATCTGATGATCAGTTTAGGGAGGTACAAAATCATTTTCAGTTTACGAGAAATTTTCAAGGTCAAGTGGCTGAGTTTGTGCAGGATTATGATACTGATCAGGCTAGGATGAGAGATTTTATGCAGAGCATGATGCTTACTAGCCAACAATTAGATGCTTTATATGAGTATCATAGATCCTTGGGTCAGATTCCAGGTTTTCCTAGTTTTCCTATTGGCCAACCACGTCGTAGACCTCCTTTCCCTCGTCCACCTCCTCCACCATATTGATTTCATCGGGACGATGAAAAGTTTAAGTCTGGGGGGGTGTCATGTACTGTTTAGTTTGGTTTTCAGTTTTTAGTTTTTAGTTTTTAGTTTTTAGTTTTTAGTTTTTGTTAGTTTTTCATGTTGGTTCATATTTTCATTGCTTGTTGCTTTATTTTGCTTGTTTTTGAAATAATAATGGCAAAAAAAAAAAAAAAATTTTTGAGAACATCAAATCTTCACTTATATGCTTTCTTGGATTCAAGTGAAATGTTAGCATGATTATTGTCTTGATTCATGATGTTCGAATGATGCTAGTAGTAAACTTTGTGTAGTTCTTTTTTCTATCTTGGGAAGCATTAATAAGCTAAGAATCTTATGGTGATGAGTTTTAGTTTTGGTTCAACCTTAAGGATTTTATCTTCACTACACTTGTGCTTGATGCTTGAATAGTTGATGTCATTGAAATAGTCATGATTCATCTTGTTTGCTTAGTACTTGGTTTCCATGGTGATTTCTCAACTTTCATTTTGGTTACTGGATGAGGCTCAAATCATTAAAGCTCATTTGGAAAAATTAAAATATCCCAACATGTGTGCTAAAAGTACATTTGTGAATAAGTTTTGCACAATGCAAACACTTATAAAAAAAAAAAAAAAAAAAAAAAGGGATATAAAAAATCTAGCAAGTCACCCCTTTGAGACCGAGTTAGGTTACTGGGGAAATGACTGCTTAGCTTCCCTTGAGATTGAGCACACCTTTGAGACCTTGGGTTAGTTGAGAAATATGAACCAAGTGAATGGTGAGTAAGTGCCTATCACTGGTTACTTGTCTTTCACTGGAAACATTAGGAATTCAAATTTGATGACGACTTGACTAGGACATGGATTGAAACTTGAAGGGTGTTGAGTTACTTTTACACTGTGCACAAGATTCTTATGCTTGAACCATACTTTACTTGTTTCCATGATCACGCTTGTTAATGAAACTTTTTGATAGAGTTAGGAAAGTGCACTAGGTTTTATGAATGTGTTATAGAACATATGAATTTAGACTGCAGCATTTTGCTTGAGGACAAGCAAAGGTTTAAGTCTGGGGGTGTGATGTGCGTAGATTATATACTCTTTTATGCATGTTTTTACGCACATTTACATACTTTGAGCATGCTTGATCTATGCAATTTTATACTTCCAGCTTTCCTTTTAGCATATTTACTCTTTTGGTTCGGAGATCTGCTTTTTGTGCATTTTCTGTACACAGGAGTCGAAATTGGTGAAGATTATACGTCCTTGGACAAGCTTGGAAGGAATTGAAGGGAGAGAGCATCAGGTCGTGTACCACACACGACCGTGTAGTTTTAACAGGAAGGGAAGAGGACATGGCCGTGTGAATCTCACACGGCCGTGTCTTGATTTGAAGAAATTAGAGCAGATGCCTTACATGGCCGTGTAGATCTACACGGCCGTGTGAGGTTTCCAGAGGCCAAGCAGGTGGTGGCCGTGTGCACCACACGGCCGTGTAGCATTTCCAGAGAACAGAAGGGTCCTGGCCGTGTGAGTCACACGGTCGTGCAGCTTTGGCAGAGAAGGAACTGGACATGGCCGTGTGAATCTCACACGGCCGTGTCATGGGGCCGTGTGGCGCCCGATTTCCTCCTCTATTTAAACCCTCCTTCATGAATTGAAAGGGGATCTCTTCCCCTTTGGGAGAAGGCAAGATTTGGTGGTATCCTCCCATTCTTGGGAGGATTTCTGGGCGATTCGAGGGGAGTTCTTGACGATTTCGACTCCGGAGCTAGGATTGGATCCAAAGACGAGGATTCTTCGTAGATAAGTTTTCTCTTTCCCCCTTTTCTTGGTTTCTTGATTGGGGATTTAAGAAATGCTTGTAATCTTTATTTCTTCGGGTATTCTTCCTCGATTCATGGAGTAGATCTTGTATTCTAGGATTAAGGTAGTATTTGTATGATGGATTGATGTAATCTCTTATGGATTTGCCAATTTCTTGTTTCAATGACATTGTCTTGCTTGTATCAATTAGATCTTGAATGATTAATGTTGATTTGTGCTTAATTCTCATTCTTGATTGATTGTTTGGATTTCTTGTGGACTTAGTAAAGATAAACTCTCACTCGATCATCCGAGGGATCCACGTGACAGGTGCAAGCCCGTGTAAGGACGTTTGAGAGATAATCTTGAAGGGGAAATAGGAATATTCAAGAGAGCAGGATGGATCTTGTGATTAGTTTCTTGTATCTTGATAGATTAATAAGTTGTGGGATTCTATGTTGATATCTGAGGAAGGCATAGTAATAGGTGCGCTTCTGTGTAAGGACAACGTAGGTTCACGTCTAATTGATAATATTTAGATACATTTCTCAGTCCTTAGCCGGTTATCTATTGCAAGAGAGAACCGACAACTTTTTACAAGTGTTTGGCAATTGAGGGATAAGAATTGGTGAACCATTTACATTCATGAAATCTTACAAAGAAACCGAAACTCCTAGAATCTCCCCTTATCATAACCCAAAACACTAAACTCTTGTTTGTTGATCTTTAATATTAGATTTGTTTACCTTCACTTTGCATTTGAAACAATTGGATAGTTGTTTAGCTAATTCGCATTGAGACATTTCTAGTGCTTATTCCAGTCCCTGTGGATACGATAATTTTTTATATTACTTGCGACATTTCCGTACACTTGCGGAGCGTAACAGTAATGAACCACAAGCCCATGAGTAAAATTATTCTTGAGGAAATAATAAAAGACACGTTGACTTTAGTACCAACGGTACAAGATGAGATACCACAAGAAACTGCAACACGTGTCACAAATAATTCACAATTACAAGTAGTGCCTCATCGTAGTGGGTGTAACACCCATAGGATCTGTAATGCCCGCCCTTCCAGGTAGAACTAAGGCCACCCCGGAGGGACGGACGTCACTGAAACGTAGACATCAATTATACTAATGCATATGGATTCATGGCAGAGGAAGACTTATTTAAATTTTTTTTTATTCATATGCTTTTAGTTTACTTATCATGGCATGTGAATCAAAGCATACTCAACATTATCATTATATCATCATTATTCTAACATGAGTAAAATATCATAAGTGTATGAAATACTAGCTGAAATCATCAGCATAAGCATAGGTCCAACATTGTTCACATGCATAACTTAGATAATTCAAAGAAACTTAAATAGATCTATCCACCAGCACTTCCACACACATCTTCCTTGCCTTTATCTGCTCTGCTCCCCTTAAACAATCCATTCCTTGCCTTTATCTGCAGTACAAGGAAAACATGTAGCTATAAGCCAAAGGCTTAGTGAGATCCTTGCCTACCCATAAATCCGAAGAAACACATAACATAACATAACATGTAGAAAACATAGCATAGCATAACATAGCATGGAGAGTCATACCATAGAACATATCTTATCTTGTAAAAACCATAACAACTCATAGCGTCACATGAGGGAAAGCAGAACATAATATATCATATCACATAAGGAGCATAACATATCAAAGTCTATCATGTGAAGGTATATCATGATTCATATCACATTCTTTAAGCACATATCATGAAGTCTATCATATCATGTAAACATGTATCATAACTCATACCTGTTCATAAGGGTGCGTAAACATAATTTCATAAATATGTGCATGTAGATGCAATATGTATATTTTTAAAACATGTATCATGGAATGCACATATGCATCATGCTTCTTTCAAAACATATAGTATACATACTTGAATATCATATCATCATCATCATGAGAAGGGCCCTGGCTTGTACCACATGTAAACATAAATGCGCGCAATCCCTAGGACAGGGTAGCTAGCCCCGAACCTACTAGGGATCTAGGCCCGTTCATAGTCCGTCGACCTAGGGGCGTACTGAGGAGCCCATCCCTTAACGAGGTCCGTTCATAGTCCGTCGACCCCGGGGCGCTTATGGAGCCCACCCTTGGTACAAGCCATACAAAGTAAAATATCATGCATATCATATCTCATCATATCATACATGTCATAATTCTTGTCATATCATTAAGAGAGCTCTTGATCCAAACTTAAGGGAAGCATCTCTTTACCATAGCATGAAGAGTGCTCTTGATCCCAACTTAAGGGAAGCAACTCTTTTCCATAACATGAAGAGTGCTCTTGGTCCCAGCTTAAGGGAAGCAACTCTTTAGGCTTTTCTTCTTACATAAGCCATTCATACATGCATTATGAAACATAACATGTTCTTATCATAACATAAAGCATAACATGTCATTTTCATATCATCAAACATGGCATATCATCTCATGAACTTAACATACATATCATGAACATGGCATATCATATCATGAGTCTAGCATATCATATCATTAACATGGCATATCATGTCATAAGTCTATCATGTCATATCATAAGCATGGCACATCTTATCATAAGACATAGAAATGCAACATATCATAAAGCATGAAAGCTTACTTCACTTATATATCAAAGACTACATATCATGAAAATGCCTAAGCATGTTTGGTTAGGTTTAACTCTTTCCTAACCCAATTTATCCATCTTGGCCGAACCATATCAGTAGGTTTCATCCTCATTTCATTCCATATTAAGCATAGAACTTACCCACATAACATGTAAAACTTAATCTAAGCACATACAAGGTAATATACTTCATGAATAAGCATGTTTGAGTTCAAAACTCTAACCTTAACCCATTTATCTCAATTTGGACAAAACATATCAGTAGGGTTCTTATATCATTTGGTTCCATATGAAGCATAAAACTTATCCACATAGCATGTAAACTTGATCTAAGCACATACAAGGTAATATACTTCTTGAATAAGCATGTTTGAGTTCAAAACTCTAACTCTAACCCATTTATCTCAATTTGGAAAAAACATATCAGTAGGGTTCTTATATCATTTGGTTTCATATGAAGCATAAAACTTATCCACATAGCATGTAAACTTGATCTAAGCACATACAAGGTAATATACTTCATGAATAAGCATGTTTGAGTTCAAAACTCTAACTCTAACCCATTTATTTCAATTTGGCCGAAACATATCAGTAGGATTTCATATCATTCTACTCCATAAGAAGCATAAGTCTTAACATGTAACATGCACATTTAATCTAAGTTCCTATAGAGCATAGTACAAGTACCTACAAGGAACCATACTTCATGAATAAGCCTATTTGAGTTCAAAATTCTAACCCTAACCCTTTTATTTTCATTTGGCCGAAACATATCAGTAGGGTTTCATGTCTTTTTATCCCTTAGGAAGCATAAAACTTAAACATGTAGCATGCACATTTAATCTAAGTACCTATAGAATATTGTACAAGTACTTACAAGGAACCATACTTCATGAATAAGCCTATTTGAGTTCAAAACTCTAACCCTAACCCTTTTATTTTCATTTGGCCGAATCATATCAGTAGAGTTCCATATCATTTTATTCCATAAGAAGTATAAAACTTAAACTTATAACAAGGCCATTTAATCTAAGTGCCTACAAGGTATTGTACTTCATGTTCTAAGCATATTTGAGTTCAAAAACTTAAACCCTAACCCATTTATTCAATTTTGCCAACCATATCAGTAGGGTTTACCACCATTTCATTCCATATGAAGCATAAAGACCTTAGTTATAAACATGTAAAAATTCATACATCACAAAGAGGTACAACTAGTATGGTTTCTAACTAAAATTCTTGACCTAAGGCCTTATAATCAATTTGGCCGAACCATATAGCTAGGTTTCCCTTTTTTTTTTTTTTTTAATTTTTTCCTTCACGACATGAAGAATGAAGACTAAACTAACAACATATGAAATTCATATATCATAGAGTAGAAATTTAAGTATGTGATCAAAGAAAAACTTATTCTAGATCCTTTCTTCCATCCTTGGCCGAATCATGCAACAAGTTCTAAATTTCTTTTTTTTTTTTTTTTATAACATGAAGCATCTCTTATCACTTGTTAACCCTAAGTAACTACCTATTCTTTATCTTGACCATCTTCTTTCAAGAAAAGTTTTAGAGTTTCGAAAGAGAAAAACATTCTAAAAACCGAAGCTACTTGTACTGCAGTGAAGGGATACTCACTTCCTTGCGCTTATTTTCCTTAGAGATTTAACCTTTTGTTGTGGATCCTTCCTAGAGAGGGGAAGCTTCCTTGCTCCTTGGTCTCGGCAAGAAGAAGAATGGGTGAAGAAAGGGGGCACGGTGAAGGAGGAAGGAGTAAGAGAGTGAATGAGAAAAATGCCAACTCATTTTAATTTCTTCCTTTTATTCATCATGAGAGGAGGAAGGAAAAATATATTTTTCTTCCTCCTTTCTTTTACTCTCTTCATCATTAAGAAAAGTCTAGATACATCCCTTCTTGGTGAGTAAGAAAGGAATATTCTAGAGCATCTCTTCATTAGAGAGGGAGAAGACAACTCTCACTTCTCCTTCTTAAGAGAAGAGCCTTTTTTTCTTACATTTAATTATGGTTTCCCTCTCTTTCCTTACAATAATTTCTCTTGGTCTAGTGGTTATCTTATTCAGGTATCTAATGAGAGATCTAGAGTTCAAGTCAGACCTTATGTATTTTTATTCCTATTTTATTTATTTAAGTGTTTGGCTAGGAGCAAAAATTCAACTAAAGCATATATATTTTTCTTTATTCTTTATTCTTTATTCATGATAGAATATTCTAGAATTTTGCTAAGGATCCTATGGGTGTTACAGGATCTCTAATAATTCATGTAGATTTATGCATGATTAGTATAGATTTATGCATGATTAAAATAAGCCTTAATAATTCAAATAGATTTATACATGATATAATATGGGCCTTATGTGGATTCTTCTTTAGGAAATAAAATAAAAAGAACCAAAAAGAGGCATGACCAAGGATTGAGCCTTGGACATCTTGGTAAATGGTTTCATGTCATAACCAGTAGCCCCAGTAGGAGCAAAAATTCCTATTTTATTTATTTAAGTGTTTGGCTAGGAGCAAAAATTCAACTAAAGCATATATATTTTTCTTTATTCTTTATTCTTTATTCATGATAGAATATTCTAGAATTTTGCTAAGGATCCTATGGGTGTTACAGGATCTCTAATAATTCATGTAGATTTATGCATGATTAGTATAGATTTATGCATGATTAAAATAAGCCTTAATAATTCAAATAGATTTATACATGATATAATATGGGCCTTATGTGGATTCTTCTTTAGGAAATAAAATAAAAAGAACCAAAAAGAGGCATGACCAAGGATTGAGCCTTGGACATCTTGGTAAATGGTTTCATGTCATAACCAGTAGCCCCAGTAGGGGTGTGCTGATATGAAAAGAGGGGAATTGTTGTTAAAGGTAAGGAAGTGGAGGCTCTCTTTACTAAGGAGGAGAAATCCAAGTTTCCTTCCTCTTCTCACAATTAAAAGAAAGTTTTTACTTTCTCCCTTCATTAAGGATGAGTAAAGGAAAAAAGGGAAGGAAAAATTCATGTTTACTTCTTCCATTCAATTGGAATAAAAGGAGGAAAGAATGAAAATTTTCATTTTTGTTGCTCTCTTTCTCCTTCCTCCTCCTCTCCACTGAAACCACCCTCCTCTCCCTCACCATTGCTGAACCAAGAAAGAAGGGTTGCTCTCTAGGAAAAGCTTCACAACCAAGGATTCCTTCTCTTAGGGAGTTAAGCAAGGGATGTAAGTATCCTCTCACCTGCAGTACAATAGTTTTCGTACGCTTGACGTTTAAAAATATATTTTTGGAAAAAAAAAACTTAGGGATTTTCCTTGTAAGTCTCGACCAAGATAAGGAGTTGTGGTCACTTATGGTTGTCAAGTTGAAATTTATTCTTCATGTTGTAACAAAAAGTTGGAACCTCACTCTTGAAGTTTCGGCCAAGAGAGAATACAAGGATTAGAGTAGAATTTTGAAGCCTAAACATGCTTAGTTATGCTCCTTCATGATACATGAATTATCATATGTTGTTGGATAAGTTTTTATGCTACATAATGTATGAATAAAACCTAGGACCCTACCTTAGGGTTCGGTCAAAAGAAAATATAAGGTGTAGAGTAAGATTTTTGAAATCTAAACATACTTATTTATGCTCCTTAATGATACATGAACTATTATATGTTGTTAGATAAGTTTTTCATGCTACATGATGTATAAGCAAAACCTAGCACCTTTCTTTAGGTTTCAGCCAAAGATGAATACAAGGTCTAGGGCAAGATTTTGAGACCTAACTATTCTTGTTTATACTCCTCATGATATATGATTTTCTATGCAAGGTTAGATTGAAATTTTCCTGTCTTATGTTGCATGAAAACCCTAGAAACCCTACCCTTAGGTTTTGGCCAAGGTTGAATTAAAAAGGCTTAGAGAAAAGTTGTTGACCTAACTATACTTGTTTGATGTTTCTTCATGATGTATGCTTTCTTATGCTATGTTAGGTTAAATATCCATGGCTTATGTCGCATGAAAAACCTAGAACACCACCTTCAAGTTTCGGCCAAGTTAAGAGACATGGTCTAGGGCAAAGTTTTGAAATGAAAACATGCTTGTTTATGCTCTTTCCTGATACATGATCTTTTATATGCTATTAGTTAAGAGTTCTATGCTCCATGTGGTATTAAAAATCTAGAACCCTTACCTTGATGCTTCGGCCAAGTTGGGAATAAGGTCTAGGGCAAAGTTTTGAAATCTATTCATGCTTGTATATGCTTCCTTATGATGTATGATCATTATTATATGGTTGGTTTAAGTTTCATGCTTCATGTTGTATTTAAAAGCTAAATGCCTCACATTTAGGTTTCGGCCAAGGTTGAAGTTGTGACTTAGGGTAAAGTTTTGAAACCTAACCATGCCTATTTATGCTTCCTTATGAAATATGATGTCTTATATGTTGTTAGTTTCATGCTACATGTGGTATTAAAAGTTGGAACCCCACCTTTAGGTTTCGGCGAACAATGAATTAGGGTTTGTAGGAAGATCAAAACCCCCAACCATGCATGATAATGACTCCTTATGATGTGCTATGAAATTAGGTCACCATGTTGTATGCTTTATGTTATGTGCACTTATGATATCATGTTATGATTCTTTAGGATATGCTTTATGTTATGTGCACTTATGACATCATGATATGATTCCTTATGGTATGCTTAGTGTTATGTGCACTCATGTTATGATTCCTTATGATATGCTTTATGTATGTGCACTTATGACATCATGTTATGATTTTTTAGGATATGCTTTATGTTATGAGTACTTATGACATCATGATATGATTCCTTATGATATGCTTAATGTTATGTGCACTCATGTTATGATTCCTTATGATATGATTTATGCTTTGTGCACCTCATGCTATTATGATATGTTTATGAAAGGCTTATGTAAAATGAAAAGCCTAAGAGATGCTTCCCTTGAGATGGGATCAAGAGCACTCTTCATGATATGACAAAGAGATGCTTCCCTTAAGTTGGGATCAAGAGCTCTCTTCATGAAATAACAAGAACATGAAATGCTATGATATGATATGATATGACATGCTAGTTTACTTTGTATGGCTTGTACCAAGGGTGGGCTCCATAAGCGTCCCTAGGCCGACGGACTATGAACGGGTCTAGTAAAAAGGGATGTGCTCCTTAGTACGCCCCTAGGTCGACGGTCGTAGTACGGACCTAGTTCCCTAGTAGGTTCGGGGCTAGCTACCCTGTCCTAGGGATTGCGCGCATTCATATATGTATGTGGTACAAGTCGGGCCCTCATGTTGAGATTATGTTTAAGTATGCATACGATATATGTTTTCCAGAGGACAACTTACATATATTCATTCATGATTTATGTTTTTAAAAGAACATCTTGCATCTACGAGCTCATGATATATGTTTTCCCTTATGCTTCTTTAAGATGCTCTTGAGATATGTCCATGATGTTCATATGATATGATATGACTCTATGTTTATGTTCACATGATATGATATGAATCTATGTTTATGTTCACATGATATGATGTGATTTATTGTTTTGCTCTCACATGTTATGTTAGGATTTACCAATGAACATGTTATCACTTTATGTTCATGCATGAATTATGATTTTTATGAGTAGGAAAGGGACTTACTAAGCCTAAGGGCTTATAGTTTTCTTTATGTTTCATTGTACTGCAGAAAAAGGAAAGAAATGGCTGAATTAAGAGGAGCAACAGGAAGGGCAAGTGTGTGTGTGGCAGTGGCATGGTGGAAGAAAATAAAACGGCTATATGTTTTATGTTCTAAGTTTTACATATGAACTATGTGTTGTTTTTATGCCTTGATAGTACTTTAACTATTATGGATAGTTCTGCACTTATATCCTTCATGTTTCATACTAGTATGCTTATGATATCATGAATTATGTTTCAAGTAGTTGGCATTAATTAAGTAGTATGCATGAATACTAGTATGTCTACATGTTCAATATGATAAGCATGATGTTTAGTGCAGTTAGTGTAGAATAAAAAAGTTTATAACTGTTTCCGCTGCCATGATTTTATTTGTATGCACGTATGTAAGTAAGTAACCCCGCCCCTCCTTGAGCAGTGGGAGGGCGGGCATTACAGTTTGGTATCAGAGCAGGTCTGCCTTTCCACTACACACACATCAAGCCTATATCCTGCCGCTCCAAGTAAGAATTTCTATGCCTACACTATTATTTCTTTTATGTATGATAAGGAATACTTTTAATTTAAGTATGCATGTCTACTCCTTTTTATTATTTGATAAGTTACAATTTTAGTTTAAGTATGTATGATGGTAGATTAGGAATAATAATAACTCATGCTAGCCTTGTTATCATTCATGAATATAACATGGCTAGAAGACGCAATGCTTGGGCCGATGAGACAGCACCTCCACCCGATCTGATGCATGTAGTCACTGAACTTCAGCGTCAGGTCACAGAACAGCAACAAATAATAAATACTTTGATGAATCAGCAAGGGAACCCTGCTACCCCAACGAGAAATCAGAATACGATGCCAGTCATACCTACAGCTGCACCAGTGCCACCGGCACCTACACCACCGGTAGGCCCAGCTTTAGTGGTTTGTCAGGAGGCGTATTTGATTCAGTGGCAGAGACTGAAATTGGAAGTTTTCTCCGGTAACTGTGAGCCATGGGGCGCCCAGGCCTGGTTCAAGACTGTGGAGAGCATAGTGGAGCTATTGGATTGGCCCGAACACGAGAAAGTCAAATGTGCATTGTTCTGCCTTACGGGCGATGCCAGAATGTGGTGGGATCGAGTCAAGGCAAAGAGACAAGTGAATCAAATGAGATGGACAGACTTCGAGGCTGAATTCTTCGAGGAATTCTTTCACATGCGTGTGACCAACAAGCACTATGACGAGTTCACCGAGTTCCGACAAGGTGACCTCTCAGTCAATGAAGCTGTGAAGAAATTCAACCGTCTAGCGCGCTTATGCCCAGAATTGGTCAGAACAGAAAGAGAAATGGTCAGACTTATGCTGAAGATGCTCAGACCCGAAATAGCTCTGAATGTGGCCGGCGGAGTTAATAGACCGTAGACAGCCGAAGAGTTAATCAACAGTGCTCTGATCACTGAACACTACCTGAAGGCACTGAACGAGGGCAAAAGTCAAACCCAGTCGGGAGGACAGAAATCTCAAAGCACCAAAGCCAACTGGAAAGGAAACCACAATGGCAAGAGGAAACAGTGGAACGACTTTAAAGGTGGTCCAGCGAGCAAGCAACCTACGTTCCCTCAGTGTACCACATGCGAGAAGAAACATCTAGGAAAATGTCGTGTAGGCACAAATAAGTGCTACAACTGTGGATTGGAAGGACATATGGCCAAAAACTATCCTACTCAGAGTCAGACACCTCCTTAGCAGTATGCCCAGAATAGAGGTGCTCCCCCACAGCTACACCTGATGCAAGCTACGATAGAAGGCCCTCAGATAAGCCAAGGAAGATTGGAGGCCCCGCCAGTTACGACAAATGCCAGAATTTACTCCCTCACCAAGGAAGATGTGGCGAATGCTTCTACTATTGTCACAGGTCAGATATTTATTTTCAATCAGCATGCTACTGTATTATTTGATACTGGGGCAACACACTCGTTCATCTCTACCCTGTTCACAAGAAAGATAGACATGCCACTCCAAGCCTTAGATTGTAAGTTCTTGACAACCCTACCGTCGGGGGAAGTAATGCCATCTACTCAAATGTTGCGAGCCGCGCTCATCAGAATCGCAGACAGAGAACTCTACTATGACCTGATAGTGCTTGATACGCAGGATTATGATATTATATTGCTCATGGACTTCCTGAGCAAGTATGGTGCTTCGATAGAGTGCCGTAAGAGGAAAGTGATTTTCTGGCCTGAAACAGAACCGACTTTCGAATTTATCGGGGAGACAAGGAAAGAAATTAAGAAGTTCTTATCAACCTTACAGGCACGGAAGATGTTGGACAACGGATGCGCTGGGTTTCTAGCACATGTAGTTGATACAAGTCAGGCAGAGGAACTAAAGCTGGAAGATGTCAGAATTGTATGCAATTACCCAGAGGTATTTCCCGATGAACTACCAGGATTAGCCCCAGATAGAGAAATTGAATTTGAGATCGAATTGATTCCGGGTACTAAACCAATCTCTAAAGCACCTTACCGTATGGCGCCAGCTGAATTGAAGGAACTTCAGGAACAGCTACGGGAGTTACTCGACAAGGGACTTATTCGCCCTAGTCACTCTCCATGGGGAGCTCCGGTATTGTTCGTGAAAAAGAAAGACGGGTCTATGCGAATGTGCATAGACTACCGAGCACTAAACAAAGTGACGATCAAGAACCGGTACCCTCTACCACGGATTGACGACCTGTTCGACCAGTTGAAGGGTTCCATCATTTTTTCTAAGATTGACCTAAGGTCTGGCTATCATCAAGTAAAAGTGAAACAGGATGGTATACCGAAGACGGCTTTCCGAACAAGATACGGACACTTTGAGTTCGTAGTAATGCCCTTTGGAGTGACGAATGCTCCTGCTCTATTTATGGACCCGATGAATCGGGTATTCTCAGCATTTCTTAACAAGTTTGTGATCGTCTTCATCGACGATATCCTCATCTATTCGAGAAACCAAGCGGAGCATGCCGAACACCTGAACATAGTTTTGCGGATTCTTCAAGAGAAGTAGCTATATGCGAAATTTTCCAAATGCGAGTTCTGGCTCGATCGAGTATCATCTTTGGGTCATGTTATCTCCAAGGACAGAGTGATGGTAGACCCCATCAAAATTGAAGCGGTAAGTAACTGGAACAGGCCAAAGAATGCCAGTGAGATCAGAAGTTTTCTCGGGCTAGCAGGCTATTACCGGAAGTTTGTAGAGGGTTTCTCCAGAATTGCAGCCCCTATGATAGCTCTCACCCTGAAAAATAAGAAATACGAATGGACAGACGATTGTGAGAAGAGCTTCACAGAACTAAAAAGGAGACTGACCAGTGCTCCAATTCTCACTCTTCCGGAAGGCAACGAAGGATTCGATATGTACAGCGACGCTTCCAGATTAGGACTCGGAGCTGTACTCATGCAGAACGGCAAGGTCATTGCCTATGCCTCTAGGCAACTCAAAGAACATGAAAGAAATTAACCTACTAATGATTTAAAACTAGCAGCCGTGGTCTTTGCTCTCAAGATATGGAGGCATTATCTGTGTGGGGCACAATGTAAGATCTATACAGATCACTAGAGCCTAAAATATTTCTTCACACAGAAGGACCTAAACATGAGATAACGTAGATGGCTTGAGCTAGTCAAGTATTATGATTGCGAGATCTTTTACCATCCGGGAAAAGAGAATAAAGTGGCTGACGCACTCAGCAGGAAGTTCTAGGCCACCTTGGTTACTTGGAGTTATTTTAAGTTCGAGGACGAACTTTTATGAGGTATGTGGGACTGTAACACCCATAGGATCTCTAATAATTCATGTAGATTTATGCATGATTAGTATAGATTTATGCATGATTAAAATAAGCCTTAATAATTCAAATAGATTTATACATGATATAATATGGGCCTTATGTGGATTCTTCTTTAGGAAATAAAATAAAAAGAACCAAAAAGAGGCATGACCAAGGATTAAGCCTTGGACCTCTTGGTAAATGGTTTCATGTCATAACCAGTAGCCCCAGCAGGGGTGTGCTGATATGAAAAGAGGGGAATTGTTGTTAAAGGTAAGGAAGTGGAGGCTCTCTTTACTACGGAGGAGAAGTCCAAGTTTCCTTCCTCTTCTCACAATGAAAAGAAAGTTTTTACTTTCTCCCTTCATTAAGGATGAGTAAAGGAAAAAGGGAAGGAAAAATTCATGTTTCCTTCTTCCATTCAATTGGAATAAAAGGAGGAAAGAATGAAAATTTTCATTTTTGTTGCTCTCTTTCTCCTTCCTCCGCCTCTCCACCGAAACCACCCTCCTCTCCCTCACCATTGCCGAACCAAGCAAGAAGGGTTGCTCTCTAGGAAAAGCTTCATGACCAAGGATTCCTTCTCTTAGAGAGTTAAGCAAGGGATGTAAGTATCCTCTCACCTGCAGTACAATAGTTTTCATACGCTTGACGTTTAAAAATATATTTTTGGAAAAAAAACTTAGGGATTTTCCTTGTAAGTCTCGGCCAAGATAAGGAGTTGTGGTCACTTATGGTTGTCAAGTTGAAATTTATGCTTCATGTTGTAACAAAAAGTTGGAACCTCACTCTTGAAGTTTCAGCCAAGAGAGAATACAAGGATTAGAGTAGAATTTTGAAGCCTAAACATGCTTAGTTATGCTCCTTCATGATTCATGAATTATCATATGTTGTTGGATAAGTTTTTATGCTACATAATGTATGAATAAAACCTAGGACCCTACCTTAGGGTTCGTTCAAAAGAAAATATAAGGTGTAGAGTAAGATTTTTGAAATCTAAACATACTTATTTATGCTCCTTCATGATACATGAACTATTATATGTTGTTAGATAAGTTTTTCATGCTACATGATGTATAAACAAAACCTAGCACCTTTCTTTAGGTTTCGGCCAAAGATGAATACATGGTCTAGGGCAAGATTTTGAGACCTAACTATACTTGTTTATACTCCTCATGATGTATGATTTTCTATTCAAGGTTAGATTGAAATTTTCCTGTCTTATGTTGCATGAAAACCCTAGAAACCCTACCCTTAGGTTTTGGCCAAGGTTGAATTAAAAAGGCTTAGAGAAAAGTTGTTGACCTAACTATACTTGTTTGATGTTTCTTCATGATGTATGCTTTCTTATGCTATGTTAGGTTAAATATCCATGGCTTATGTCGCATGAACAACCTAGAACACCACCTTGAAGTTTCGGCCAAGTTAAGAGACATGGTCTAGGGCAAAGTTTTGAAATGAAAACATGTTTGTTTATGCTCTTTCATGATACATGATCTTTTATATGCTATTAGTTAAGAGTTCTATGCTCCATGTGGTATTAAAAATCTAGAACCCTTACCTTGATGCTTCAGCCAAGTTGGGAATAAGGTCTAGGGCAAAGTTTTGAAATCTATTCATGCTTGTATATGCTTCCTTATGATGTATGATCATTATTATATGGTTGGTTTAAGTTTCATGCTTCATGTTGTATTTAAAAGTTAAATGCCTCACATTTAGGTTTCGGCCAAGGTTGAAGTTGTGACTTAGGGCAAAGTTTTGAAACCTAACCATGCCTATTTATGCTTCCTTATGAAATATGAATGTTGTTAGTTTCATGCTACATGTGGTATTAAAAGTTGGAACCCCACCTTTAGGTTTCGGCGAACAATGAATTAGGGTTTGTAGGAAGATCAAAACCCCCAACCATGCATGATAATGACTCCTTATGATGTGCTATGAAATTAGGTCACCATCTTGTATGCTTTATGTTATGTGCACTTATGATATCATGTTATGATTCTTTAGGATATGCTTTATGTTATGTGCACTTATGACATCATGATATGATTCCTTATGGTATGCTTAGTGTTATGTGCACTCATGTTATGATTCCTTATGATATGCTTTATGTATGTGCATTTATGAGATCATGTTATGATTCTTTAGGATATGCTTTATGTTATGAGTACTTATGACATCATGATATGATTCCTTATGATATGCTTAATGTTATGTGCACTCATGTTATGATTCCTTATGATATGATTTATGCTATGTGCACCTCATGCTATTATGATATGTTTATGAAAGGCTTATGTAAAATGAAAAGCCTAAGAGATGCTTCCCTTGAGATGGGATCAAGAACACTCTTCATGATATGACAAAGAGATGCTTCCCTTAAGTTGGGATTAAGAGCTCTCTTCATGAAATAACAAGAACATGAAATGCTATGATATGATATGATATGACATGATATGACATGATATGACATGCTAGTTTACTTTCTATGGCTTGTACCAAGGGTGGGCTCCATAAGCGCCCTTAGGCCGACGGACTATGAACGGGTCTAGTAAAAAGGGATGGGCTCCTTAGTACGCCCCTAGGTCGACGGTCGTAGTACGGACCTAGTTCCCTAGTAGGTTCGGGGTTAGCTACCCTGTCCTAGGGATTTTGCGCATTCATGTATGTATGTGGTACAAGCTGGGCCCTCATGTTGAGATTATGTTTAAGTATGTATACGATATATGTTTTCAAAAGGACATCTTGCATATATTCATTCATGATTCATGTTTTCAAAAGAACATCTTGCATCTACGAGCTCATGATATATGTTTTCCCTTATACTTCTTTAAGATGCTCTTGAGATATGTCCATGATGTTCATATGATATGATATATGACTCTATGTTTATGTTCACATGATATGATATGAATCTATGTTTATGTTCACATGATATGATATGATTTATTGTTATGCTTTCACAAGTTATGTTAGGATTTACCAATGAACATGTTATCACTTTATGTTCATGCATGAATTATGGTTTTTGTGAGTAGGAAAGGAACTTACTAAGCCTATGGGCTTATAGTTTTCTTTATGTTTCCTTGTATTGCAGAAAAAGGAAAGGAATGGCTGAATTAAGAGGAGTAGCAGGAAGGGCAAGTGTGTGTGTGGCAGTGGCATGGTGGAAGAAAACAAAACAGCTATATGTTTTATGTTCTATGTTTTACATATGAACTATGTGTTGTTTTTATGCCTTGATAGTACTTTAACTAGTATGGATAGTTCTGCACTTATATCCTTCATGTTTCATACTAGTATGCTTATGATATCATGAATTATGTTTCAAGTAGTTGGCATTAATTAAGTAGTATGCTTGAATACTAGTATGTCTACATGATCAATATGATAAGCATGATGTTTAGTGCAGTTAGTGTAGAAAAAAAAAGTTTATAACTGTTTCTGCTGCCATGATTTTATATGTATGCACGTATGTAAGTAAGTAACCCCGCCCCTCCTTGAGCAGTGGGAGGGCGGGCATTACAGTGGGAGTGTTGTTAGGAAACCTGATAGATTCATGTTTTTGGGATAATTTTCGGACTTGATCCCTGATGAACATGAACTTGATCCCTAGACATATGATGAAGCACTCCAAGATAAAGATGTAACATCTTGGAAAAGTGCAATGAACTCTTAAATAAAATCTATGTATTTAATCAGGTCTGGGATCTTGTAGAACCACCAAATGGTGTAAAAACCATTGGATATAAATGGGTCTACAAAGGAAAAAGAGGGACAAATGGGAAGGTGAAAACCTTCATAGCAAGGCATGTTGCAAACGGGTATATTCAGAAAAAGGGAATCGATTATGAGGAAACCTTTTCGCCGGTAGCCATGCTGAAGTCTATCCGGATTCTTTTATCTATTGCCGCTCATATGGATTATGAGATTTGGAAAATGAATGTCAAGACGGCTTTCCTTAATGTAAGTCTTGAAGAAAATATCCATATGAAGCAACCAATGGGATTCATTGCGAATGACAAAGAGCATCTTGTATGTAAGCTCAATCGGTCTCTCTATGGACTGAAGTAAGCTTCGAGATCTTGGAACATCCATTTTAATGAAGTGATCCAATCTTATGGATTTATTCAGTGTCCGGATGAGTCTTGTGTAGACAAGAAGAGTGACGGAAGCGTGATGATATTTCTTGTACTATACGTCGATGACATTTTGCTCATTTGAAACAATGTCAAAGTGTTGTCAGATATAAGGGTATGGTTGTCCAAACAGTTTGATATGAAGGATTTGGGAGAATGTGGACATATTCTTGGGATCAAAGTAATAAGGGATCGCAAGAAAAGAATGTTGTGCTTATTCCAAGCTTCATACATCGATACTATTCTAGCTCGTTTTAGCATGCAAAACACCAAGAAAGGTTTTCTACCTTTTCGGCATGGAGTACCTTTATCTAAAGAGATATCTCCTAAAACATCAAAGGAAATAGAGGACAATGAAGGTAGTTCCTTATGCTTTGGCTGTAGGAAGCCTAATGTATGCGATGCTATGTACGAGATCGGATATCTGTTTTACCATGGGCATGGTTAGCAGATATCAAAGTAACCCAGGAAAAGGACATTGAACTGTCGTAAAGCATATATTGAAGTACATGAAAAGGACTAGAGATTATATGCTAGTTTACCAGACAGATGATTTGCTCCCTGTGTGTTACACAGATTCGGGCTTCCAATCAAATAGGGACAATTGTAAGTCGACCTCAGGGTATGTGTTTTCTTTTGGAGGTGGAGCCATAGCATAGAGGAGTATTAAGCAAAAATGTGTTTCGGACTCCACCATGGATGTTGAGTATGTGACACTCTCTAAGGCAGCCAAAGAAGCTATATGGCTCAGAAACTTCTTAATGGACTTAGATGTGATTCCTGGTTTGCCCAAAATTATCATAATTTATTGTGATAATAGTGGTACAGTAGCAAACTCGAAGGAATCACGAGCCCATAAGGCAAGTAAACACATTGAGCAAGTAACACCTGATAAGAGACATCGTAAAGTGAGGAGAAGTTGTTGCCGCTAAAATTACATTAGAAGATAACCTGATAGATTCTTTCACTAAGGTCCTTCCGGCGAGAGCTTTTGATGGGCATGTTGAGGGGATGAGGATCAGATGTATGGCAGCATATATGGCATCATAGTCTTTTAGTATAAGTGGGAGATTGTTAGAATATATACTAAAAGTCTAGCTTTTTGTATAAACTTTTATTTTGAAATGAGAATCATATTGGTCAAATGTCTACATTTAGTTAAATGCAATTGTCCATTTAATTTATATTATAGATAACATGGTGTGTGGCGTCACACAGAAGATCATGTTATCAGTTCCTTATAAATTATAAATAGAAGGTCACAACTAAGATGGATTGAGACAAACGATTGGAATTGTTGTAGTGTAATTTGGTACTAATTTATCTTGACTATAAAATTACACTAGTACACTATGTGTATATAATGCAGGACTATTTGAGGTTGTTCCTTTTATACTGACTGCATAATAGAACAGAACCTCTGTTATTATAGATGTGCGTATTCTTAATCCTGATATAATAACAAGCACATGTAATTTGTATTTATTTCTTTAATTTATCAAAGGGTGAGATTTATTCGTTAAATTAATAAGCCCGATAAGTTGGGAAATAATATTATTTATATGGTGCGTTGTTGATTATAGAAGGAAATTGTGTCCTATTTATTTGGATGATGATGTCCCATGAGGAGCTCATAAGGATTGTCATATAAACCCTACAGGTGGACTTAGTTCCGACATGACAATGAAGTTGAGTGGTACTACTCTTGGAGCTAGATGTTAATTAAGTGAGTTGTCAGTAACTCATTTAATTAATGGGCATCCGATATTTTAAACACGGGAAGATTAACGCACTCATGATAAGAAGGAGCACATAATGTAATATGGGATTGGTGCGGTAGTTCGAGAGTAAGCCCATAATATCCTCCTTCCCCTTCATTTCTGAACTTTTTACTTTCGAGAGTAAGCCTTCTTTCTGCCTCACTTGTTATGCTCTGCTTCTCACGATTTATTCCTGCTTTTTCTCATGGACTCTCCCACACCTACTTATGCTCCCGGGGTATCCACCTTCACTGGTGTGGATCTGGATGACCTTCGCTTTACCTACGAAATTTCCCATTCCATGCACATCATCATTCCCTCCGCAATCCACCTAGCTTCCTCACCACCTTCAGGATATGTGACCTTTTTTAAGGAGTAGATAGAGGTCGGCCTTCGCTTTCTTATACACCCTTTCTTTTCACAAATGAGTCGGTATTTTCGCATTCCCCTATGCCAACTTACCCCGAACTCCATGAGACTTTTGGCGGGATTTGTACTCCTCTGTGAGGTATGCGATATACCCTGGGGCTCCTCGTCTGTTCCACTACTTCTTCACTCCTCGCTGCCACAGCGAAGGACTTTTTCTCCTTCAGGCTCGCCTCCGAACCAAGTTTTTCGCTCCCCTCCCTTCTTCCTACTTCGACTTGAAGGAAAAGTATTTCTTCTTGAGCTTTTCTCGAGCCGTGGAATGGTCGACCCAATGATGCACAACTTTACCCTTGGCGCCAATTCTGGGAGACTTCCAAACAGGTCCTGACTTTATAAATGCCTCCACACAGCTGGAATGCCGGTGTTTGGACCTGTGCAGATTAATGACAGAGGATATCCTATTCTTATTCAGGATGAGCTGCACTCCCTCAGAATTACGCTCCTTAGGTATGGTTCATCTTACTCCTGCTAACCCCTAGTTCCTTACTATAACTTTGCTATTCTCTTTGCAGCTGAGAGCCTAGCCCAAGCGTCCCCTATCAGGCCCCTCCCCCTGAGGGACGGGGCTACGATACTCTACGTATAAATTTTTCTTTTTAAAACAGCGGAAGACTTAAAATAATTTTCATAGTTTTAATAAAACTTTTCTTTTAAGTTTCTTTTGAACTATACTATCACATGGCATCAAAATCATAACATCAAATCCAGTGGAACCATAATGTCAAGCCACACATGTTTAGGTATCACAAATCATAAAATACCAATGCATAGTTCTTTAAAGAAATTTTAAGCAGGTTCTTAATTAGTTGCCTAGCCACCGCCACACACATCTTCGTTGCCCCTCCTGCTGCTCCTTTAGCTCATCCAGCTTTTCCCTTTATCTGTGGTACAAGGAAAGTAAGCTGTGAGCACTCATGGCTCAGTAAGTTCCTTTCCTACTCACTAAAGCCAAAAATCAGCACATAATCAATAATGCATCAACAAGTCATAATCTCAACTAATCATGGCATAACATAGCATTCTATTCAAGCATATCATGCATCATAATATAATCACAACTAGTCATAGCATATCAAGCATCACCATGGCCGAAACATATACATAGTGCATTGCATAAAACATAGCTAGACATGGCATAACAAACAAGTATCATGGTATATCAAAGCATGGCCGAAACATGTATATCAAAACATCATACTATGGCCGAAACATGTACATCAAGGCATCATCATATCTATGGCCGAAATCTATATATCAGGCATCAACAAATCCATGGCCGAAACATGTCTATAAGGTATAGCATGAACATAACATAATCATACTTTATCATGGCATATCATAATCAAGAGCATAACATGAAACATAGCATAATCATAAGGTGTATGCAATATGATTTTGGAAAACATGTATTCGAAAAACATGTGTATGTCTCATGATCTTTAAAACCATTTTCTTTTACATATATATACTTGAAAATAATCTCAACATAAGGGGGATCCCGGCTATGTACCACTTACATATTGCGCGCAACCTTGTAGGTCCAAGGTAGCAAGTCTTGAACTCTACGAGGCAAACATACTAGGCCCTTAGTCCTAGGGGCACTTAGGAGCCCATCCCTAACGAGGTCCTTAGTCCCCGGGGCGCTTATGGAGCCCACCCTTGGTACAAGCCACTCACATATAAAGTAAAATACATGTCATACATATCATGTATCATAAAAGCATGCATCACTTAGGCACACATCATATCATAAAAGTATGCATCACTTAGGCATACATCATGTCATAAAAGTATGCATCACTTAGGCATACATCACATCATAAAAGTATGCATCACTTAGGCATACATCACTTTATAAAAGTATGCATCACTTAGGCATACATCACTTCATAAAAGTATGCATCACTTAGGCATACATTACAGCATCGAATCATGCATTTTTAACCACATATCATAACATAAAGCATGCATTCTTTTAAACCCTTAGCATATCATCAAAGCATGCATATATTAACCACATATCACATTCTAAAGCATGCACATTTTTAAGCACTTAACATATCATCAAAGCATGCATATATTAACCACATATCACATTTTAAAGCATGCACATTTTTAAGCACTTAACATATCATCAAACATGCATGTATTAACCACATATCACATTTTAAAGCATGCACATTTTTAAGCACTTAACATATCATCAAGCATGCATATATTAACCACATATCACATTTTAAAGTATGCACATTTTTAAGCACTTAACTTATCATCAAGGCATGCATTTTTAACCACATATCATATCATAAAACATGCATGTCTCTAAGCACGTATCATATCATAAAAGCATGCATATTTCTTAAGCACATATCATATCATGAAAGCATGCATATCTCATATCATAAGTCATAAATCACAAGCATACATATTAAGCATAAAGGTGTATCTTGTGAATATCCTATCATAGGAAACATGGTATCATATTTATCTTGGTTGTAAGCTTCCTAAACCCTTGTGGCCGAAACCCTTTAGAGCTCAATTTAGGTTAAACACAACATCCAAGCATGTGGCACCTAAATTATCATCATAACATTTTCATAGGAAGCATTATAACCATGATTAACTTAATTTCTAAGTTACTCAAGTCCCTAATTTCATATGGCCGAAACCTTAAGGTGTGAAACAAGGGTCCATATGACATAAAAGCATGGATAACTTTAAATCATATTTATAACATTTTTACCAAGGAACAAGGTAAACACATTTGACACATTTGAATTAGTTCATAAGTTCTTTAAGCCCTTAACATATGTCATGGCCGAAATTTAACAAGTTCTCATTAGGGATACAAACAAGCATACAAGCATGTGAACTTGGACTAACATTATGTATAAATTCATACAAGGCATCATACAATAGTTATGGCCGAAACATACCCTAGCATCATTTTAGGTCATAAAACAACATATAGCAATTGAACCTTGGCTTTCTACTTATCATATTTCATGTAGAGTGACATGAGCATATTTAATTTAAGTCCTAGGGTTTCTAGGGCATCTAAACCTTCATGACCGAAACATTCAAGGGTTCATTTAGGTCATGGAAAAATCATACAAGCATGTGAAACAATCAACACATTATCCTATTTTCATAAGAAGTACTTTTAACACATTTGGTTTCATTTCTAAGGCCTCTAGGTCTTTTTAACCCTACTTGGCCGAAACTCACAAAATATAAGCTTGCTTCAAATAGCCTAAAAGCATGAGAATTTATACAAGTTTCATAGCATGTATAAGGACAAGCATAATGAGTATACATATGAATTGTGTCTTAGGCTTTCTAGGTTTCTTTTTCTCTTTTTCTTTCATTTTCTTCTCATGGCAGAAACCTACCATTCTTTAGCTAGGTTCTTAAGTGGCCTAAAGCATGAAAAACCTAAGTAAATTTCATGGCAAAAGTTACAAAAAAAACATATATACAAATTGGTTCATGAATAAGCTAGGACCCCTTGTGGTCATACATGTTATATGTCATGCAACTAATTTTTCTACACCCTAATTAAGCATGAGGGCATTAAAAAACTTTCATATATAAATAGTACAGAGGTCTTGAGCATATTAAAATTTTGTTTAAGCTTTTCTAAGCTATCCATCTCATCATGGCCGAAAAACCCTAAGAAGGAGTTCATGAAATTCTAGCAATATTCAAGCATACAAATCCTTTAAGATCTTTGTATTCTATCACATGAGCATGGTTATTTAAATTTAAAGGTCTTCCTAACCCTAAACCATTTCTTTGCCGAAACATATAATAGGTTTTATTTTAGTTTCAAATATCTTTTAAGCAAGAAAACTAATACAAG
Source organism: Zingiber officinale (assembly GCF_018446385.1). Taxonomy (NCBI): domain Eukaryota; kingdom Viridiplantae; phylum Streptophyta; class Magnoliopsida; order Zingiberales; family Zingiberaceae; genus Zingiber; species Zingiber officinale. The sequence goes on from NC_055991.1 coordinate 67,758,209, forward strand.
ATCCTTAATATTTCATAGGGAGAATCTTGTACTAATTTGGTAGAACAATAATTTCCCTAGCCTCCTTAAAATATTTTTGGCCGAAATTCTAGGGTTAAGTACCCCACTGATCAAGTATCATATAGGTATAAAAACATGAAGAAAAACCCTTCTACATAGCATAGAAAATCCATCATGAAATGAAGACTAGTTTTAAACATCACTAGATTTTGAAAGCTCTTTTTGTCCGAATTTTCTTAAACTTGTTTCTAGGTTTTAAAATCCTCATAAAATCCAAAAAACACATAAAAGCCTTGTACCACAGGTGAGGGGAAGCTTACATCCTTTTTCGCTTGTGGATCTAAGGTATGGTGAAGAAGAAGTAGCCTCTTCTTCTAGTTCCTTTCCCTTGATTCCCTTGCTAAGTCCTCCTTGTATCTTAGGTTTTCTTAGGAGAAAACCTTGGCTTGGGGCCGAAAATGGAGGAGAGGGGGAACTGAGGTTTCAGTGAGGGAGAGGAGAGAATGAGAAAAATGAGAGAAAATAGAATTTTCCCTTTACATATTCTCTTTTATGTTAAGGGGGAAGAGGTAGCAAACTTAGTTTTTTGCTTTCCTTCTCCCTTAGCCTTTTTTTCTATTTTATTTTTATTTTTATTTATTTATTTATCCTCATCATTCATGGTGAAATAAGGGGGAATGAATCCTCTTAATTCCTCTTTAAACATTTCGGCAAAACCAAAGAGAAAGAAGGAGAGGAAGGGAGGAAGGCAAGTTGCCTTTCTCTTGTTCTTTACTTGTTTCCTTTTGGATAGCTTTTACTCTTACCTTTATCATGAGTTTCCCTCCTTTGCTATCAATATCTTCTCTCTATCCCAATTGGTTTCTACTAATTAATTCTATGAATTATAATATAAGAGGTTCAAGGTTTAATCCTTGACCTCTCCCTATTTTTATTTCTTTTTATTTCCTTTTTCGTTCAACTCACTTCCTATTATTTTCTAAGGCAAAATCCCACATTCATATATTTATCCTACAAGCTTAGTGGGTATTACAAAATCAGCATCCCGTCCAGTGCCTACACCTGCTCCAAGGGATTCCCCAATGGCCTCCGCGACCCGAGTTGGACTTGGACGAGGGACTCCGATCATTAAAGAAGAAGTTGTTGTAGAGCCCTCTCATGTTCCAGTAGCTCCTGCCTCAAATGTCCCTTTTCAGCCTCCCTCTCCGAGGATGCCTCCCAGGAGGGGACCAGATGACACCACTGTGACTCAGGCTGACCCTCCTACATCCCACCCTTCCACCTCTACACATCCACCCGTCAGCGAGACTGATGCTGGTCCATCAACCTTCCCTCCTTCCGGTGAGACCGGGGCTGCACCATCTCATTCGAAGCCATCCCAACAGCGGTCTGTGATCTTCACCAAGGTTTCAGAATGGAACATGCGTGATCAGTCAGATGCTCCCACTAGTCATCTTAAGCTGAGGGGGCAACTGTCCACTCAATGGTAGGAGTGTCTTCGCCAAATGTAAGCTCTGCCTATACCTGCCTAGCTAGATCAGTTATTCGAGGGATATGTCACGATAAGTTTCTCCGACCCTTTATCACTCCCCTTTTTTCTTTATTCTGACCCTTCGACTATACCTATTCCTCTTCCCCTCTAGGCCTTTGCTGATTCCATGACTCTGGATTACACACTTTCCCTCCTTCAACAGCAGAACGAAACCTTGAAAGATGAGGTGGCCAACCTGAAACTTCAACTGTCCGATCCAACCTCAATTGGTTTCCTGCTAGGGGGAGAAGTGGCCACCCTGAATAGAACAAGCACCACTCAGCAACAGCTTCTCCAGGAGACCCAGTGGGAAGTTGACCGCCTCCGGGATGAAAAGAGCAAGCTTGAATCTCTTTTACAGGCGCCTGAGATGAAGTATCAAGAAGTCAGTTGAGTCTCTCAAGAGCCTTGGCTGCCTAAGAGACTTATAAGGCAGAGGAGGCTGATCGGCTAAAAGTGCACTTAGACGAATACTTACGTTCTCCAGAGTTTGGTATGCAAGTGGGGGATCGATTTGCTACGTCCGTGACTTATGAGGCGGTAGGAGCACTCAGGCAACTCCATGAGGGAGGGTACCTACCTTCCATTCCTCCCGAGAATATCTCGGATCATCGACGCATCCTTAGAGAGATGCCGATGATGTGTTTGATTCCTTTAAATGACTATATATGAATACTATAGGACTATTTTGGTGTGCTATGATATTTGAATATTATACCTTTTACTTGGTCACAACACAAGGGATCCTAAGCTGTTAAACCTCAGAACAGAGATTGTGCATTTATACATTCTGACCTGGTTTTCCATTCCTGATCTGTCACATTCTCCTCTCACCATTAGACTTTACAAATCCTACCCTTGACCCGATAAGGTTGGAGATGATTAGCACTCCATGGGCGACTAAGTGGTCTACCCTGAGTATCTTGCAAATAATAGGCCCCTGAGGCCAGCTTTTTAACCACTCGGTATGGGAAATCCCATTGAGGTGACAACTTAGTCACTTCTCCTATAGGCTTCATCCGTTTCCAGACTAAATCCCCTTTCTCCAAAGAATCGAGGCACCACCCTTTTATCATAGTTTTGCTGCATCCTTTATCGATACGCTGTCAACAGTATGGGTTCTCGCTCGCAAACTTCACTAATAAAATATAGCTTTAATAGCCACCATTCAGCGTTTCCCTCATCATACAACATTCTTCTGACCGAGGGCACCCCAACCTCGTTGGGTACCACTGCCTCTCTGCCGTAGACTAGATGGAATTAGGTTAACCTTGTTCTCTCCCGAGGGGTTTTCGGTATGCCCAAAGAATACTAGGTAACTCTTCCACCCAATCACCTCCAACGTGATCTAGTTTGGCCTTTAATCCTATGACAATTTCTCTAGTAATGACCTCAGTCTGCCTGTTGCTCTGAGGATAAGCTACAGACGTAAAGGCTTGAGTTATGTCGAATCCTTTACACCAGGCTTGGATTTTTCGTCCTTAAAATTATCTTCCATTATCAGAAACTAACTTGTGAGGAATCCCAAATCGGCAAAGGATGTTCTTCCACAGGAATTGGATAACAGCTCCCTCTGTGATCCTGGCCAGGGTTTCTACTTCTTCCCATTTGGAGAAATAATCCACAGCCACAAGTAGAAATCATTTTTGTCCCGGTGCCATGGGAAAAGGTCCTACAATGTCCATGCCCCACTGATCAAACGGACAAGCGACCATGGCGATTTTTAGTATATCCGTCGGGTGGTGAGTCAGGTTCTGATATTTTTGACAAGACAAGCAGGTGTTTACCAGTCGTTGTGCATTCTTCCACAGAGTGGGCCAAAAATACCCAGCCAACAATACTTTCCAGGTTAACATTCTTCCCCCGACATGACTGTCACAACATCCTTGATGTACTTCTTGTAGAGCATATTTTGCTTCCTCTGCTCTCATGCACTTAAGAAGTGGTCCGGAGAATGCTTGCTTATACAGTTGGTCCCCGATCGAGGTGTACATATGAACCCATTTCCTGACCAGCCTGACTTCTTCCGGATTATTCGGTAGGACACCTCGCTGCAAGTAATTGATCATCGTAGCCCTCCAATCAATTGCTTCTTCAATATTATTCTGCAAGTCTACTTGAGCTATCAAGAAGGTCTGAGCTACCGACCTATCTAGTACCGAAGCAGTCAAAGAGCTAGCCATTTTGGATAATTCATGGGCCCTCTGATTTTTCACCCGAGGAATCTTAGTGACTATGACCTCTTTAAAGTTATTCTTTATTTTCTCATAGGCTTCTCGATATACTCATAACTTACTACTAGTAACCTCGAAGTTGCTGGCCACCTACTGAGCTACCAGCTGAGAGTTTGAATAGATAATGACCCGGGTTGCCCCTACATTCTGAGCTGCTTGCAGACCAGCCAATAGAGCCTCATATTCAGCCTCATTATTGGCGGCTCTGAAATTTAACTGGATGACCAACTGTAAGATGTCTTCCTGGGGGGATATCAAAAGGATTCCCACTCCGCTCCCCTATTGTGTGGATAACCCGTTCACATAAACCTTCCAAGTTTCTTCAGACTCTATCTGGTGAACTTCTGTCAGAAAATCGGCCAGGGCCTGAGCCTTAATCGCCGCTCGGGGTTGATACTGTATATCATATTCTCCTAGCTCAGTCGTCTATTTGATAAGCCGACATGCCACTTCCACATTAGTGAGAGCTTTACCCATGGTGTTATTGGTTAGGACTGTGATGGGATGTGCTAAAAAATAAGGTCTTAAGTGGTGTGCCATGAGTACCAATCCATCGACCAACTTTTTCAGGGCTGTGTACCGATACTCATCCCCTTTCAATAAATGGTTGAAGAAGTACACTGGCCGTTGTAAATTATCCTATTCCTTGACCAACACCGCCCCACGACCTCAGTGGTGGCTGACAAATACACCCAAAGTGGCTCCCCCATCGTAGGTTTAAACAAAGAGGGTGTTGGAACCCCAAACAGTTTTGATGTGATCAAACAAGTTAAGTTAGGTCCTATTTTGTCTAACCCTTGTGTCTAAGTGTGCAGGAGCTTAGGAACACAGGAAGTTGAGTGGAAGATGCGGCTAACGAGAAGGATGACACGGGGAGAGAGCCGACGGGCTCGGTGCATCCTAGGGACGAGGTGACCGCGGAAGAGTACACCGGTGGACGAGAAGAACGTATGCGACGTTTGAGGGACGAGAAACCGAGAAGGAAGGCTGCTCGAGAAGAAGACCAGAACTTGGGTTCTGATGAGCCCTATTCCGGATGGCCGAGATCACCCAAGCTAGTGGAGCCGGAACAGAAGACTCGGACCGAGACGAGCTGAATCGAAGCAGTGGAACTGGACCATATGACTATTAGTTCTTGGACCTGAAGTCACATGGTTTCCTACATAAGGAGTTACATACTTTGGCTTAGTCAAACGTCACCCGTAACTGGGTGGACTATAAAGGCGATTACTGGGTATGTAACAAATTATGCGGAGGGATATGAATGATGTAGATGGGATCTATCCCTCCTATATAATGGGAGTGACATTGTTATTCTTGATTTGATGTACCTAGAGGATTAGGTTCATGTGATGAACCAAATTGGATTAAGAGTAATCCAAATTAGATTAATTGAGTAAAACTCGATTGAGTTAGACTTGAGTTAGACTCAAGTGAGGTTAGACTTGAGCTAGACTCAAGTGAGGTTAGACTTGAGTTAGACTCAAGTGAGGTTAGACTTGAGTTAGGCTCAAGTGAGGCTAGACTTGAGTTAGACTCAAGTGAGGCTTAATGATGATATTCATTGAATTTTGAATTCAATGATAAATGGAATTCAATTTGAATTTTAGATTCAAATTTCGAATGAGTTTTAAAATGGCCATTAAATAAGAATATTAAATACCCATTAAGGCTCATTAATGAGATTCATTAATGGTGTTAATGAGCATTAGGTATTTTCATTAGATGAAAATACTTAAGCCATTTTTTTACTCTTATTTTATTATCGATCATTATTCCTCCTTGCTTCTTCTTCTCTCCCTCTCCTCCTCCTTGGCCGAAACATCCAAGAGTGCTAGCACACTCTAGGTGTTTTTCTCCACCTAATCATTCATGTGGATACACATAGAGGGGTGTTCACTTGACACCCTTGAGATCCGGCATCTTATTGGACGAGCGGGATTCACGAAGGGCTTCGCTACAAGGGTAATCTCTTAACCATGTAGATCTAATGTAGATCTTGGATAGAAAAACATGTACACGAAAGTTTTGTTCTTTTAATCTTTGCACGGATCTGGTGGCATGGGATTTTGAGGTTTCCGCAACGTAAAAGGCGATTTTTATACTCGAAAATTCCAACAACGACGTCCAAGAGGAGGAGAAGAATACAGCAGAAGATCAAGAGATCTTTAAGCTATAGAGAAAGGTATAACTAGTTAATTGTTTCCACTGTGTACAAGTTTAGTTTTCCTTTTCTATGGATCCTGAAGTACCAACACAAGAGGCTAGCGATCTTGTGTTTTGATTGAGGTCTCTATAGTTTAACCTAGGGTTTGCTGTAAGGAGTTTAAATATTCAATTTCTTTGAAAGACTTTGACTAGGAAGTGGTGGATGATCCCATATCCAAGAAGGCCGAGTGCCTCACCAACGACCTGGAAGCCAATCCTTGAAATAGATATTTAATCAACTTCTGTAATATGGTTTAACTTCTGATGAACACATGGGTTGAACTTGAACTAATAATGTTAAGTTTCATTTGCAATCCAAGTTTAACTTCTGAAAAGCACATGGATTGCTAGGAAAAGTTTTGGGCTTGTACAAATTTTTATACAGGGGAAACAGAATGGAATTTCGAGTAGCACCAACAATTGGTATCAGAGCTAGTTTTCTGCCTCTTTGTGTTTGGTTTTCAGTTAAATTATGCACTTTTTATACATAAATTTAGGCAGGATAATAGTAGGATGTGCAACTAGATTAACTCTATGGTTGTAAGTATCCTAGTTCCAATTGTTTTGGCCCTATTGTGTTTGTGTGTGATTTGGACCCTCGGGCATGTCAAGGGTATTTTATGTGTGTGCATGATTGTAATTAATAAATACAGCAGGAGTTGTATTAGTTTTAGGATTTTACATTCTGTTCGATCTAGATTACATGTACATTCCCTTATGGAATATAGGATCGATAAATATAAAATTTTATTTTTGTTACGGATCGTATCCTTGCGAGGTGTGGTGCTATTTGAGGACCAGAGGTGCAGCGGAAAAGTAAGAAAGATAGACGCGACGACATGACCCGTTGGCGGTGGCTAGGGTTAGTGGCACACGGAGGATAACTATGGATGAGGCCATAATAGTTAGAAAATTATTTTTCATATTTATTGCCTTTTATGCTATTTATATGTGTTGTGTGTGTGTGCATGTTAAAATTTCTCGTTTTAAATAACTAAGTGGGAGAGAAATTATTTAAATTCCACGGTCTCCATTACTGGTTTATAAGTGATGCATTTAACCTTGTACATTGGCTTTGAGTGCCTTCCTCCACATCGGAGGAGTTTGTTTGTGGATCACTAGATCAAACTCCCTTTATGGATGATTATAGAAAATTATTTAGGTTTGTGTGATCTTCTCCATTTGAAGCGGCACAATCATATTTAATGGACTAAGTATCAGGTAATGGTATACACTTAGGCGCATTTAATAGTATCCTCCCCATCGGAGTCACTGCTATTATTTGTGTGACAGAAAAAAAATCAACTATTAATTTTATTTGTCATAAAGTTAGGTTGACAAGATAATAAAATTAATGGGTAACCCCCCCCCCCCCTTATAAATGTTTGAATTTGTATATGTCCATCCACACTACCGTGGCAGACAAAATTAACAGTGTTTTGAGGTGTTGGTGAATTTAAATGATATTGTTTGAGAAATCAATATTATTTTAAATTCTAAAGTTTTGACCAAATATTTTGTGATTCTTAGGATTTCAAATGACTTTCAATCCTCTTGCTATTATATTGAAAGAAAACAAACTTACTGGTCTTAATTACATTGATTGGAAATGAAACTTGTACATTATCTTAACTGTTGAAGGTTACAAGTTCGTACTTTTTGAGATCTATCCAAGCTTGCCTAATAGCGATGTTGGTTACTCCTAGGAAAACGTACCAGTTCCACTGTACAAAATTTTTTGTACAAATGTCGAACCTTTCCTTAAATAACCTATTGTATTCTTTAGAAGTTAAATTAGAAATCGCAGACGGAACTTAATATCATTGATTCTAAATTTAACTTATCTGTTCTTGATGGTTTAGATTTGGATCGCAAGCGGAACTTAACACTATTGATCCAAATCCACCTATGTTATTAATTTCATTAAATATTAATTTCCAAAATTGGCTCCAAGACTGCATGGCGAGGCACATGGCCTTCTTAGATATGGGAGCAACCACCACCGCCTAGACAAAGCCTTTTAAGAAAAGCTGATATTTAATTTCCTTAAATAACTCTAGGTTAACCAAAAAGAACAATCGAATCACAAATTCAAAAAAATAAAAAAAAAGTAACTCAACTTCGAAACAAATCCAAAAACTCTAGAATCATATGTCTCTTGTGTTTGGTATTTCCAAAAATAACTATAAAAAGAAAACTAGTATGATGCGGAAAACAATTACTAGTTATACATTTCTTTGTAAGCAAATAACCTCTTGATCTCCTATCGTATTCCTCTTCTAACCTCGGACGTTGTGTGGGCAACGATCTTCCGAGATGCGAACCACCAAGCACCTTCTTCTTCCTTCTAGGTTTCGGCCACCAAAAGCTCCTCCAAAGATGAAGAGGTTCGGTCACCACCAAGCTCCAAGGGATGCTAGAAATATCGCCTCCTTTTTTCTCCTTCTCCTCCAAGCAAAATCCGGCCACCACAAGAACTCCAAGGATGAGATGAGGTTCGGCCACAAGATGGAGAAGAGAGAAAGAGGAGAAGCCGGCCACACCCAAGGAGAAAAAGAGAGGAGAAAAATAATAGAGTCGTTAGCCATGAAGGCACCTCTACCCCCTCTTTTATAATCCTTGGTCTTGGCAAATAAGGAAATTTAAATAAAAAACTTCCTTAATTCTTTTGCCATGAAAAGGAAAATTTATTTAATTAAAAATAATTTTCTTCTCATTAAACATTATGGCCGGCCACATTAATCTCCAAAACAAGGAGAGTTTTAATTAACACAAGAATTAAAATTTCCTAATTTGTCTCCGAAAAATTATAAAAATTTCTCCAATAATATTTCCCTTCATGGTGGAATATAAAAAGGAAATTTTATAAATTAAAATATTTCTTTTAAACATGTGGATGATTTCCAAAAAGGAAAGTTATCTTTAAAAATTAAAATCTCCTTTCAATCTATAAATAAGGAAAGATATCAAATCTTTTCTTAATCTTTTGTAAAAACTTATAAAAGAGAATATTTAATTTTTAAACTCTCTTTTAAATCATGAACGTGATTAAAAAAAGGAAAGTTTTCTCAAAATTAAAATCTACCTTTCAATCTACAAATAAGTAAAGATTTCAAATCTTTTCTTAATCTTTTGTAGAAAGCTATAAAAGGACAGATTTAAATTTTAAACTCTCTTTTAAAACCATGGAATCCACATAAGAAAAATTTATAAATAAAATCCTTTTTAATATGATGTGGCCGGCCACATCATACTTGGACTCCAAGCATTGGCCGACCAACAACTTGGCTCAACCTTTGGGTCTTGGCCGACCCTAGCTTGGGTTCTAAGCTAGCTTGGCCAGCCACCAAAGAGTGGGTAAGAAGGTGGGTATATGGTGGGTATAAATCTCTATATACAAGAGGCTATGATAGGGACCGAGAGGAGGAATTGGTTTTGGTCTCCCGATGAAATTAAGCTTCCCGTGTTCGCCCCGAACACATAACTTAACTTCATCAATAATAATTCATACCACTAAAGAATTATTATTGAACTACCGCACCAATCCCAAATTACATTTTGGGCTACTTCTTATTATGAGTGTGTTAGTCTCCCTGCGTTTAAGATGTCGAATGCCCACTAATTAAATGAGTTACTGACAACTCACTAAATTAATATCTTAGTCCAAGAGTAGTACCACTCAACCTTATTGTCATGTCGGACTAAGTACACCTGCAGGGTTTAACATGACAATCCTTATGAGATCCTCTTGGAGACATTATCAACCTAGATTCCTAGGACACAGTTTCCTTCTATAATCAACAACACACACTATAAGTGATATCATTTCCCAACTTATCGGGCTTATTGATTTAACGAACTAAATCTCACCCATTGATAAATTAAAGAAATGAATATCAAATATATGTGCTTTTTATTATATTTGGATTAAGAACACACACTTCCATAATAACTAAGGTCTAGTTCTTTTATCAAGTCAGTATAAAAAGAACTTATCTAAAATGGTCCTACTCAATACATTTAGAGTGTACTAGTGTAATTTATTAGTCAAGATAAACTAATACCTAATTATACCACAACTATTCCAATGGTTTGTTCCTTTTCATCTTAGTCGTGAGCAACTGTTTATAATTTATAAAGAACCAATAACATGATCTTCTGTGTGTGACACCACACACCATGTTATCTATAATATAAATTAATTGAACAACTACATTTATCATAAATGTAGATATTTGACCAATGTGATTCTTATTTCTAGATAAATGTTTATACCAAAAGCTTGGCTTTTAGTATACATCCTAACAATCTCTCTCTTATACTAAAAGACTAAGCTGCTATATATGCTGCCATACATCTGATTCCCAACCCTTCAACATGCCCATCAAAAGCTCTTGCCTTAAGGGCCTTAGTGAAAGGATCTTCCAGGTTATCACTTGATGCAATATAAGCGGCAACAACTTCTCCTCGTTATACGATTTCTTGTATTGGGTAGTACTTGCGCTCTATTGTGTTTACTTGCCTTATAGACTTATGGTTTCTTCCAGTTTGCTACTGCACCAAATTATTTTGGGCAAACCAGAAATCATATTTAAGTCTATCTTGAAGTTTCTAAGCCATACAGCTTCTATGGCTACCTCAGAGGCTGCCATATACTCAGCTTCTATGGTGGAGTCAGAAAAAGCACCTATGCTTATCACTCTTCCATAGTTATGACTTTACCTCCTAAAGGAAACACAAAACCCCGAGGTTGACTTACTATTGTCCCTATCCGATTGGATGTCAAAATCCATGCAACCCACAGGGACCAAATTATCTGCCTTGTAAGCTAGCATATAATCTCTAGTGCCTCTAAGGTACTTTAATATATGCTTTACCGCAGTCCAATGTTCTTGTCCAGGGTTACTTAGATATCTGCTAATTATGCCCTCGATAAAACAGATTTCTGATCTCGTGCATAGCATATATTAGGCTTCCGACAGCCGAAGCATAAGGAACTGCCTTCATTTCCTCTATCTACTTTAATGTCTTCGGAGACATCTCTTTAGATAAAGTTACTCCATGCCTAAAAGGTAAGACACCTTTTCTTGGAGTTCTGCATGCTAAAACGAGCAAGGATTGTTTCAATATATGAAGCTTGGGATAAGTAAAATATATTCTTTTCTTGCGATCCCTTTGATCCCAAGAATATATGCATTCTCCTATGTCCTTCATATTGAATTGTTTGGACAACCATACCCTTACTTCTGACAACACTTTGATATTGTTTCCAACTACCAAAAATGTTATCTACGTATAGTACAAGAAATACCACCACGTTTCCATCACATTTCTTGTATACACAAAACTCATTCGGTTATCAAATAAATCCATAGGTCTGGATTACTTTATTAAACCGGATGTACCAAGACCTTGAAGCTTTACTTCAGTCCATAGACTGTTTGAGCTTACACACAAGATGCTCTTTACTCTTTGCAATGAACCCTTCTGGTTGCTTTATATGGATGTTTTCTTCAAGACTTCCATTAAGGAAAGCTGTCTTGACATCCACTTGCTAAATCTCATAGATAAAAGAATCCGGGTAGACTTAAGCATGGCTACCGATAAAAAAGTTTCCTTTTTCAGCAAGCCTTGCTCTGAAAGTTTCTACCTCCTGTCTATCCCTCTTTTCCTATTGTAGACTTATTTTTACCCAATGGCTTTTACACCATTAGGTGATTTTATAAGCTTCCAGACTCTATTAGAATACATATATTCTAATTCTGTATTCTTTGCAAAGATGCTGCTTATTTATCTTGGAGTGCTTCGTCATATGTCCGGAGATCAGGTTTATGTCCTCCAGGGATCGAGTCCAAAGACTCTCCTAAAACATGAATCTTTTTAGGTTGCCTAACAACCCTCCCACTATGACGATGTACTTTCTGCAATTGTGTATCATTTGTAATACGTGTTGCAGTTTCTTGTGATATTTCATCTTGTATAGTTGGTACTAGGTTAGACGTGTCCTTTAATTTTCTTAAGAACAATTTTTACTCATGGGCTTGTGGTTTATAGTATAGTCCTTTTCTCAAATCGAGCATTGGTGCCAACAATGACCTTCCGATTTTAAGGACTACAAACCTCTTTTCGTTTTTCCAGGATAACTCACAAACAAGTGAACTCATGTCCAATTTTTCAGTGTCTCTCACATGCTAGACCACCCAAATCCGAATATGCTTCAGACTAGGCTTACGCCCATTCTGCAATTTTGTGGGAGTAGAGAGTTCTGACTTAGAAGGTACTATGTTCACTTCCGTTTCAAGTATATATCCTTAAAATGAATTTGATAATTTTCTAAATAACTCATTATCGATCAAATTATTCCATAAGAGCCTTATACCTTCTTTCTACTACACCATTCTGTTGGGATGTACCAAGTGCAGTTAGTTGGGATTGAATCCCTACTTCTGATAAGTGACTCCTAAATTCTCCCAAGAGGTATTTGCTACTACGATCTCACCGTAGTGTCTCGATATTTTTACTTTGACATTTCTCTGCATCAGCCTTGTACTCTTTGAACTAATCAAAGCACTTAGACTTGTGGTGTATCAAGTAAATCTATCAGTGTCTTGAATAGTTGTCTATAAAATAGATGAAATATTCGAAACTACCCCTTGTCTGGATAGTCATAGAACCACACAAATCAGAATGAACCAATTCCATTATATCTTTGGCTCCATACCCCTTAGACTTAAAAGCTTCTTGGTTATTTTTCCTTCCAAGTAAGACTCTCAGGTTGGAAAGACTTCCACTAGCAATGAACCCAAGAGTTCATTAATTATTATCCTTTGAATCCTACTCAAGTTAATACAACCTAGCCTTAGACTGCCAAGGATGTGATTGGTTCATTTTCGAAGGTTGCTTTCTCTTATTAAAGTTAGAAGATGTGTTACTAATTTCCATTTATTGCATTGTAGGAGTTATTAGATTTATAAATTGTCAACCAACGTACCAGAACAGATATCTTTCCTATTTTCTTGATAACAAATTTGTTATCAAAATAGACACAATAAATATTCTTTAATAGTTTCAAAATTGTAATCAGGTCCTTTCTAAACTTAGTATGTAAAGACAATTTCTAAAATCCATATTCTATTCCTATCATAGGATAAGCATCTCCCACTACAACTGTTACCACTTTTGTAGCAGTGCCCATGTAGACGGTGACTTCCCCTTCATATAGTTATCGGGTTTCCTGGAACCTCTGCAATGAATTGCAGACATGATCAGTGGCTCCCGCATCTACCCACCAGGTACCGGTAGATAACACCACTAATCATGTATTAACTAATGAATGAAATACACTTATTTTGTTCTTAGTTTTAAGAGTACAGTCTACCTAAATGTCCAAGTCCTATTTTCAATCATTATAATTGGGACTACTTGTTGGTCCCTTTGGAGGCCGGCAAGAGGGGAGGGGTGAATTGCCCTACAAAGTAAAACTTGAACCTTTCTCGGATTTCAACTATATAATGAACACTTGTAATAAATAAATAAATAAAAGAGACTAAGTAAAGAAAAGCAGACACCAGAGTTTTACTTGGTTTGCAATCAGGGGATTGCTAATCCAAGGAATGTAAGCGCACTATCTGATTCTCCTCTAGGCGGAGTAGCCTCTTTACAACGTTGATAGCACAAATGAAAAGAACAGAATTGAAAGCACAGAAGGAATTGATTACTAGTGAGTGTTAATAATCTGTGCAGACTAGTACTATATTTATAGTACTGGTCCGGGCGCCTGGAAGGGGTTCCGGGCGCCCTAGGGGGATAAAATTTTATCCCCCAATGATTAGATCGCGTTTGACACAATCCTGGTCAAAAGTCAGCTCCGAGCGCCTGGAAGGGTTCCGGGCGCCCGAACCCTCAATAGCGCCCAGGGCACCCGGAATGATTCCGGGCGCCCGGACCTCTCAAGTCAACTTTGTTGACTTTTTGTGGTCTGGTTCCACTGCTCCGGTTTAGCTCGTTTCGGTCTGGGTCTGTTCGCTCCAGCTCCGTTAGCTTGGGTGATCTCGGCCTTCCGGAATAGGGCTCACCCGAACCCATGTTCCGGCCTTCTCCTCGAGCAGCCTTCCTTCCCGATTTCTCGTCCCTCGAATGCCGCGCACGTTCTTCTCGTCCACCGGTGTACTCTTCCGCGGACACCTCGTCCCTCGGATGCACCGAGCCCGTCAGCTCTCTCCCGTGACGTCCTTCTCGCTAGCCGCGTCTTCCGCTCGACTTCCTGTGTTCCTAAGCTCCTGCACACTTAGACACAAGGGTTAAACAAACGCAGGACCTAACTTAGCTTGTTTGATCACATCAAAACATCTTGGGGTTCCAACAATCTCCCCCTTTTTGATGTGAGCAACCCAAGTTAAGTTAGGGAAAACATATGCAATAAAAATAATTTATATTCAAATAAGTCCAAATATTTTTCAAATGAAAAATTATATTACCTCCCCCTAGACCTAACATACTTCTCCCCCTTTGATCACATAAAAATTGGGGTTATAAACAAGTCTAAGGTAAATTCAAACAAAAAGCTTTAAGTGTAAAATATAAAAAATGTCTAAAAATTTAAGTAAAATATTTTTCAGATAAAAATAGTCATGAGTGTTTTTAAAAAAAATTTACGTTTGAAATTTATTTCAACAGTCCCAAAAATTTTTCTAATAAAATCAATCCTAAGTTAATATTTATAAGAAACAATTCTAAGTCAATTTTTATAAAAATTTATAAGATAAAAGATTTCTAAGAAATATTTTTTTTTAATATTTTCTAACACAAATTGAATAACTCTTTTAAAGCATTAAGTAATTTAAATTAATGCTTTTTCAGTTAGTCAATTAAACTTTTCATTTCGATACTTGGCTTCCAGGTCGTGGCGAGGCACTAGGCCTTTTTGGTTATTGGAGCAACAACCACTTCCTTAGACAAAGCCTCATAAAGAAATTAGTTGTTTAATTTCCTTGCTGAAAATGCTAAGTCTGACTTTAATTTTAAATTAAACAGATTTTTGGAACCCAGTAGAGGTTCCTACCTATAGGATTAACCAAGTATTTCCTAGGTATATAGATTTTTGATATATTTCAATTTGACTTTGATGAAATCTATAATACCAATTTAAACCTCTATAATTTCTAAAAGTAGAAATATTTGAACCATTAGATTTTTTTATTCTTTCTATTTTTCTTTTAGTTTTTCATTTTCAATTTTTAATTTTTCAAAATCCTCTATAAGACATGATTTTACCAAAATTCTCTTTGTTTCTAAAATTTCATTTTCTAATTTGGCAATTTTATTTTCTAATTTATACATGGATTTAGTCATAGCTTTGATACCAAAGTAAAGTTCATCAGGGGGTAAGAGGCATACCTCACTTACCATATCAGACTTGAAGCCCGAATCTCCCCCTACTTCGCTACTTCCATCTGAGGTCGCTCCACCTTCATCGATGTTGGGTTCTGATGTACTTTGTCCTTCGTAGCTTGCCATCAGTGCTATCCCGGCATATTCTTGAGCTTCTGATTCGGATGAAGATGTGTCGTCCCAAGTTGCTTTTAGGTTGTGTTTCTTGGGTGTCTTCATTTTGACCTTCTTGAGTTCTGGGCAATCTTCCCTTAGGTGTCCCTCCTTCTGACATTGGTGGCACTGTACCTTTCTTCTACCTTTTTGATTCTTTTTATTCTGCATTTTAAATTTATTGGATCTAAAAAACTTTTTAAAGTTTCTTACCATGTACGTTTCTTGATCGTCTTCGGAGTCTGACTCGGGTTCATCCTTGTTGGTTGCGTTCAGCGCCATAGTCTGGGTTGTGTCCTTTGATATCTCTGCATATCTAGTTTCGTGTAATTCAAGGGTAGAAAACAACTCTTCTAAAGTACTTACCTCCAGGTCTTTTGAGATGTAGTAAGCATCGACGATTGATGTCCACTCCGGAGTTCTTGGAAATGCGTTGAGCGTGTAGCATATAGTGTCCCGGTTTGTTACCATTTCACCAAGGTTTTCGAGACCAGTAACTAGTTCTTTTACCTTTGCATGTAGACCGGCTACTTTCTCACCTTTCTCCAGACGGATGTTCATCAGTTTATTGCGGAGGATGTCCCTTCTAGCGAGCTTCGCTTCGGACGTGCCTTCGTGGAGTTCCAAGAACTTCTCCCAAAGTTCTTTAGCAGATAAATAGTTTCCGATGCGGTTGACCTCTTGAGGCGGTAACACGCTCAGTAGGTGATGTTCCGCACGACTGTTTGCTACCGACTCATTCTGCTCCTTTTTTATCCAATCACTCTCTTCTTTTTCTTTTCCATCTTTATTTATTGGAGCTACAAAACCATATTTCATAATAAACCAAATTTCAAAATTTGTTTTTAGGAATACCTCCATACGACGCTTCTAGTCTTCGAAGTTCCCCTCGAATTTTGGTGGAACAATGCTTGGTCCAGCCATCTTTGTTGCTTCGATCGGCGGTTAGTCCTCCTGAAGCGCCTGGCTCTGATACCACTTGTTGGTCCCTTTGGAGGCCAGCAAGAGGGGAGGAGTGAATTGCCCTACTAAGTAAAACTTGAACCTTTCTCGGATTTCAACTATATAATGAACACTTTTAATAAATAAATAAATTAAAGAGACTAAGTAAAGAAAAGCAGACACCAGAGTTTTACTTGGTTTACAATCAGGGGATTGCTAATCCAAGGAATGTAAGCGCACTATCTGATTCTCCTCTAGGCGGAGTAGCCTCTTTACAACGTTGATAACACAAATAAAAAGAACAGAATTGAAAGCACAGAAGGAATTGATTACTAGTGAGTGTTAATAATCTGTGCAGACCAGTACTATATTTATAGTACTGGTCCGGGCGCCTGGAAGGGGTTCCGGGCGCCCTGAGGGGATAAAATTTTATCCCCCAACGATCAGATCACGTTTGACGCAATCCTGGTCAAAAGTCAGCTCCGGGCGCCCGGACCCTCAATAGCGACCAGGGCGCCCGGACCTCTCAAGTTAACTTTGTTGACTTTTTGTGGTCCGGTTCCACTGCTCCGGTTTAGCTCGTTTCGGTCCGGGTCTGTTCGCTCCAGCTCCGTTAGCTTGGGTGATCTCGGCCTTCCGGAATAGGGCTCACCAGAACCCATGTTCTGGCCTTCTCCTCGAGCAGCCTTCCTTCCCGGTTTCTCGTCCCTCGAACGCCGCACACGTTCTTCTCGTCCACCGGTGTACTCTTCCGCGGACACCTCGTCCCTCGGATGCACCGAGCCCGTCAGCTCTCTCCCGTGACGTCCTTCTCGCTAGCCGCGTCTTCCGCTCGACTTCCTGTGTTCCTAAGCTCCTGCACACTTAGACACAAGGGTTAAACAAACGCAGGACCTAACTTAGCTTGTTTGATCACATCAAAACATCTTGGGGTTCCAACACTACTAAGTCTTTTCTATAGTATAACAACTAGGGGATTGACAAACATTTTAAATCCTAAGAATCACAATAATATTTGGTCAAGACCAACACCTTAAAATCCCCATGAATTTTGTATGCCACGATAGTATGGACGTATACAAAATCAAAAAAGAGATTTTATCCATTAATTTTATTATCTCGTCAACTTTACTTTATGAAGAATAAAATTAATAGTTGATCTATCTTTGATCAAATATTTGGTCAAAACTTTTGAATTTAAAATAAAATTGATTCCTCAAACAATATTATTTAAATTCACCAACACCTCAAACACCGTGAATTTTGCATGCCACGATAGTGTGGACGTATATAAAATTAAACATTTGTAAGAGGAGGGTTTTACCCATTAATTATCTTGTCAATAAGTCTTTATGACAAATAAAATTTCCTCAAACACCGTGAATTTTGTATGCCACGATAGTATGGACGTATACAAAACCAAACATTTGTTAGAGGGGTTTTTCCATTAATTTTATTTCCTTGTCAAACTGACAAATAAAATTACCTCATACATCATTAATTTTTGTATGCCAGGATAGTGTGGACGTATACAAAATCTTAACATTTGTAAGAGGGGGTTTTAATTTTATTATCTTGTCAACCTATCTTTATGACAAATTAATAGTTGGTTTTCTTTTGTCACACAAATAATAGCAGTGACTCCGATGGGGAGGATACTATTAGACGTGCCTAAGTGTATACCATTACTTGACACTAAGTCCATTAATAAGATTATGCCCCTTCCGATGGGGAAGATCACACGCTCTTAATTAATTTTCTATAGTCATCTTAAATGGAAGTTTAATCTAGTGATCCGCAAACAAACTCATCTGATATGGAGGAAGGCACTCAGAGCCAACGCGCAAGTTTGTTTGCATCACTTACAAACCAGTAATGGAGACCGTGGAATTTATTAAAATAAATTCCTCTCCCACTTAGTTATTTAAAATGAGGAATTTTAAGTTATCCTAGCATACATCACATGCATACACACACATCACAGTAAATAAAGCAATAAATATGGAAATTATTTTCCAACTATTATGGCCTTTTCCTATTACTGTCCTCCATGTGCTCCAACCCTAGCTGCTGCTATCTTTAGCCACCGCCATCGGGTCGAGTTGTCGCATCCATCTTGCTTCTTATTCCGCTATGCCTCTGGTGCTCCAAAAGTACCATGCCTCACAAGAATCTGATCCGTGACAAAAATAGAATTTTACATATATCGATACTATATTCCACGAGGGAATGTACATGTAATCTAGATCGAAAATAAAATTATAAAATCCTAGGGCTAATACAGCTCTTGCTGTATTAGTTACATACAAACATGCACACACAAAATAATGCCCTTGACATGTCCAAGGGTCCAATCACACACAACATCTATAAGCCATAATAGTTGGAGCCTGCAACCACAAAGTTAGCACATCCAACTATTATCCTGCCTAAATTATTTATGACATGTGCATAACCTAATTTGAAAACCAAACACACAGAGGCAAACCCTATCTCTGATACCAATTGTTGGTTAGTCCTAGAAAAACGTACCGGTTCCACTGTACAAAATTTTTTGTACAAAGTCGAACATTTCCTTAAATAACCTATTGTATTCTTTAGAAGTTAAATTATAAATTGCAGACGGAACTTAACATCATTGATTCCAAATTTAACTTATCTGTTCTTGATGGTTTAGATTTGGATCGCAAGCGGAACTTAACACTATTGATCCAAATCCACCTATGTTATTAATTTCATTAAATATTAATTTCTAAAATTGGCTTCCAGGACTGCATGGCGAGGCACATGACCTTCTTAGATATGGGAGCAACCACCACCGCCTAGACAAAGCCTTTTAAGGAAAGCTGATATTTAATTTCCTAAAATAACTCTAGGTTAACCAAAAAGAATAATCGAATCACAAATTTGAAAAAATAAAATAAAAGTAACACAACTTCGAAACAAATCCAAAAACTCTAGAATCATATGCCTCTTGTGTTTGGTATTTCCAAAAATAACTATAAAAAGAAAACTAGTATGATGCTGAAAACAATTACTAGTTATAGCTTTCTTTGTAAGCAAATAACCTCTTGATCTCCTCACTTGGTTACCAGGATTCATAAACTCTAACACTTAAGCCTGGAGGTTTAGAGTTCGAATCCTAGGGGAGGCAAAAATCCACTGGCTAGGGGTGGAAAGTCCTAGTGAGTAACGGCACGGCCAAAGGTCGTCGGTCGACGACATGAGAGGTCGCCAAATGGGCCGACGACATAAGGGCCGCCAGTTGGGCCGCCACAAGGGCCGCCCAAGAGGCCAAAGGGCCGGGTCGTTACAAGCTCCTCCAAAGATGAAGAGGTTCGGCCACCACCAAGCTCCAAGGGATGCTAGAAATATCGCCTCCTTTTCTCTCCTTCTCCTCCAAGCAAAATCCGGCCACCACAAGGACTCCAAGGATGAGATGAGGTTCGGCCACAAGATGGAAAAGAGAGAAAGAGGAGAACCTGGCCACACCCAAGGAGAAAAAGAGAGGAGAAAAATAATAGAGTCGTTAGCCATGAAGGCACCTCTACCCACTCTTTTATAATCCTTGGTCTTGGCAAATAAGGAAATTTAAATAAAAAACTTCCTTAATTCTTTTTCCATGAAAAAGAAAAGTTATTTAATTAAAAATAATTTTCTTCTCATTAAACATTATGGACGACCACATTAATCTCCAAAACAAGGAGAGTTTTAATTAACACAAGAATTAAAACTTCCTAATTTGTCTCCAGAAATTTATAAAAATTTCTCCAATAATTTTTCCTTCATGGTGGATTATAAAAAGAAAATTTTATAAATTAAAATCTTTCTTTTAAACATGTGGATGATTTCCAAAAAGGAAAGTTATCTCTAAAAATTAAAATCTCCTTTCAATCTACAAATAAGGAAAGATATCAAATCTTTTCTTAATTTTTTTGTAGAAACTTATAAAAGAGAATATTTAATTTTTAAACTCTCTTTTAAATCATGAACATGATTAAAAAAAGGAAAGTTTTCTCAAAATTAAAATCTACCTTTCAATCTAAAAATAAGGAAAGATTTCAAATCTTTTCCTAATCTTTTGTAGAAAGCTATAAAAGGAAAGATTTAAATTTTGAACTCTCTTTTAAAACCATGGAATCCACATAAGAAAAATTTATAAATAAAATCCTTTTTAATATGATGTTGCTGGCCACATCATGCTTGGACTCCTAGCATTGGTCGGCCAACAACTTGGCTCAACCTTTGGGTCTTGGCCGGCCCTAGCTTGGGTTCCAAGCTAGCTTGGCCAGCCACCAAAGAGTGGGTAAGAAGGTGAGTATATGGTGGGTATAAATCTCTATATACAAGAGGCTGCAATAGGGACCGAGAGGAGGAATTGATTTTGGTCTCCCGATGAAACTAAGCTTCTCGTGTTCGCCCCGAACACACAACTTAACTTCATCAATAATAATTCATACCACTAAAGAATTATTATTGAACTACCGCACCAATCCCAAATTACATTTTGGGCTACTTCTTAATATGAGTGTGTTAGTCTCCCTGTGTTTAAGATGTCGAATGTCCACTAATTAAATGAGTTACTAACAACTCACTTAATTAATATCTTAGTCCAAGAGTAGTACCACTCAACCTTTTCATCATGTCGGACTAAGTCCACCTGCAGGGTTTAACATGACAATCCTTATGAGCTCCTCTTGGAGACATTATCAACCTAGATTATTAGGACACAGTTTCCTTCTATAATCAACAACACACACTATAAGTGATATCATTTCCCAACTTATCGGGCTTATTGATTTATCGAACTAAATCTCACCGATTGATAAATTAAAGAAATGAATATCAAATATATATGCTTGTTCTTATGTTAGGATTAAGAGCACACACTTTCATTATAACTAAGGTCTAGTTCTTTTATCAAATCAGTATAAAAAAACTTATCTAAAATGGTCCTACTCAATACACTTAGAGTGTACTAGTGTAATTTATTAGTCAAGATAAACTAATACCTAATTATACTATGACTATTCCAATGGTTTGTTCCTTTCCATCTTAGTCGTGAGCAGCTGTTTATAATTTATAAAGAACCGATAACATGATCTTCTGTGTGTGACACCACACACCATGTTATCTATAATATAAATTAATTGAACAACTACATTTATCATAAATGTAGACATTTGACCAATGTGATTCTTATTTCTAGATAAATGTTTATACCAAAAATTAGGCTTTTAGTATACATCCTAACAAGCGATTCTAGTGAAGAGGAGATTGAGTATCATAAGAAATGGGCTAGGGCAGATGAGATGACGCGGTGTTATATTTTGGCTTATGTGTCAAATATGCTGCAACATCAACTTCTGGCCATGCCTACCGTTTATGACATGATGCGCAATCTCAAGGAACCTTTCGGACACCAGAATCGGGCTGCTAGGCAGGAAGTTTTGAGAAACTTGATGATGACCACCATGACTGAGGGGACACCCGTAAGGGATCATATCCTCAAAATGATGGTTCTTTTAAATGAGATGGAAGTCCTTGGAGAAGAAATCGATGGGGAAACACAGGTCGATATCATTCTCCAAACGCTGCCTAAAAGTTTTGAGCAGTTTCGCCTGAACAACAACATGAATAAAAGGGTTTATTCATTGGCGGAACTTCTTACAGAACTTCAGGCAGCAGAAGGTCTATTTCGTCAAAGTTCTCAAATTCACATTGCTAAAAATGTTTCTGCTTCTAAGCCGAAAGGCAGAAAAAGAAAAAGAAACAAGTTGGTTCAGCAAAGAAAGTGAATCGATCTCTAGGAACTGGGTCGCATGTAGGCGTGAAGAAGCCGAAGGGCAAGTGCTTCACATGCAAGCAATCTGGACATTGGAAAGTGGGTTATCCTCGTAGAAAGGAGAATAATAAAGGTATATCTTATTCTCTAGTGGTTGAAACATGTTTAGTGGTGTTATCTACTGTACTTGGTGTGTTGATACGGGAGCCACTGATTATGTCTGCAATTCATTGCAGGGGTTCCAGGAAACCCGACCACTACATGAAGGGGAGATTACCGTCTACATGGGCAATGCTACAAAAGTGGCGGCTGTTGCAGTGGGAGATGTTTATTTATCTTTTGATAGAAATAAAACATTGATTTTGAGAAATTGCCTTTATGTACCATGTTTTAGAAAAAACTTGATTTCAGTTTCTAAACTATTTATGGATGGATATTCTGTTTCTTTTGATAATAAAGTAGTTGTCAAGAAAAATAAGATAGTTATCTGTTCTGGTACGTTGGTTGACAATTTGTATACTCTAAATCCAATAACTCCCACGATAAAACAAATGAAAATTAATAACACATCTTCTAATTCTAATAAGAGAAAGTAACCTTCAGAAATAAACCAAACATATCTTTGGCATCTAAGGCTTGGTCATATTAACTTGAGTAGGATTCAAAGGCTAATAGCCGATGGACCTTTGGGTTCATTAGTGGTGAAAAATTTTCCAACTTGCGAATCTTGCTTAGAAGGAAAAATGACCAAGAAACCTTTTAAGGCCAAGGGGTATAGAGCCAAAGATGTGTTGGAATTGGTTCATTCTGATTTGTGTGGAACTATGACTATCCAGGCAAGAGGTGGTTTCGAATATTTTGTCTCTTTTATAGACATCTATTCGAGATACGGGTATATTTACTTGATGCGTCGCAAGTCTGAGTGCTTTGATAAGTTCAAAGAATACAAGGCTGATGTGGAGAAATGCCATGGTAAAGGTATCAAGACACTACGGTCTGATCGTGGTGGTGAGTACATCTTAGGAGAGTTTAGGAGTTACTTATCAGAGGTCAGGATTCAATCCCAACTGTCTGCACCTGGTACACTCCAATAGAATGGTATGGCAGAACGAAGGAATAGGACTCTTATGGAAATGGCTAGATCAATGATGAGCTATTCAGAATTACCAAATTTGTTTTGGGGATATGCTCTGGAAATGGTAGTGTACATTCTGAACTTGGTACCTTCTAAGTCAGTAACCTCTACTCCCACAGCATTGTGGAATGGGTATAAGCCTAGTCTGAAACATATTCGAATTTAGGGTAGTCCAACACATGTGCTGAAGGGAGACACTGATAAGTTGGAATCACGTACAAAAGTTTGCTTGTTTGTGGGTTATCCTAAAGGAACGAAAGGTGATTTATTTTATAGTCCTAAAGATCAGAAGGTCATTATTAGCACCAATGTCCGATTTTTAGAAGAGGACTATGTAATGAACCACAAGCCCATGAGTAAAATTATTCTTGAGGAAATAAGAGAAGACACGTCTACTTTAGTACCAACGGTACAAGATGAGATACCACAAGAAACTGCAACACTTGTCACAAATGATGCACAATTATAAGTAGTGCCTCGTCGTAGTGGGATAGTTGTTAGGCAACCTGATAGATTCATGTTTTTGGGAGAATCTTCGGACTTGATCCCTGTTGAATATGAACTTGATCCCTGGACATATGATGAAGCATTCCAAGATAAAGATGTAGCATCTTGGCAAAGTGCAATGAACTCTGAAATAGAATCTATGTACTTTAATCAGGTCTGGAAGCTTGTAGAACCACCAAATGGTATAAAAGTCATTGGATGTAAATGGGTCTACAAAGGAAAAAGAGGGACAGATGGGAAGGTGGGGAAGGTGGAAACCTTCAAAGCAAGGCATGTTGCAAAAGGGTATACTCAGAAAAAGGGAATCGATTATGAGGAAACCTTTTCGCCGGTAGCCATGCTTAAGTCTATTCGGAATTTTTTATCTATTGCCGCTCATATGAATTAAGAGATTTAGAAAATGGATGTCAAGACAGCTTTCCTTAATGTAAGTCTTGAAGAAAATATCCATATGAAGCAACCAGAGGGATTCATTACGAAGGGCAAAGAGCATCTTGCATGTAAGCTCGATCGGTCTATCTATGGACTGAAGCAAACTTCGAGATCTTGGAACATCCGTTTTAATGAAGTGATCCAGTCTTATGGATTTATTCAGTGTCCGGATGGGTCTTGTGTAGACAAGAAGAGTGACGGAAATGTGGTGGTATTTCTTGTAATATACGTAGATGACATTTTGCTCATTGGCAACAATGTCAAAGTGTTGTCAGACATAAGAGTATGGTTGTCCAAGCAGTTTGATATGAAGGATTTGGGAGAATGTGGACATATTCTGGGGATCAAAGTAATAAGGGATCGCAAGAAAAGAATGTTGTGCTTATCCCAAGCTTCATACATCGATACTATTCTAGCTCATTTTAGTATGCAAAACTTCAAGAAAGGTTTTCAACCTTTTCAGCATGAAGTACCTTTATCTAAAGAGATCTCTCCTAAAACATCAAAGGAAATAGAGGACATGAAGGCAGTTCCTTATGCTTCGGCTGTAGGAAACCTAATGTATACGATGTTATGTACGAGACCGGATATTTGTTTTACCGTAGGCATGGTTAGTAATATCAAAGTAACCCAGGACAAGGACATTGAACTGCCGTAAAGTATATATTGAAGTACCTGAAAAGGACTAGAGATTATATGCTAGTTTACCAGGCAGATGATTTGCTCCCTGTGTGTTACACGGATTCGGGCTTCCAATCAGATAGGGACAATAGTAAGTCGACCTCAGGGTATGTGTTTACTTTTGGTGGTGGAGCCATAGCAGGAGGAGTGTTAAGCAGAAATGTGTTTCGGACTCCACCATGGAAGCTGAGTATGTGGCACCCTCTAAGGTAGCCAAAGAAATTGTATGACTCAGAAACTTCTTGATGGACTTAGATGTGATTCCTGGTTTATCCAAAATTATCATAATTTATTGTGATAATAGTGGTACAGTAGCAAACTCGAAGGAATCATGAGCCCATAAGGCAAGTAAACACATTGAGTGCAAGTAACACCTGATACGAGACATCGTAAAGTGAGGAGAAGTTGTTGCCGCTAAAATTGCATCAGAAGAAAACCTGATAGATCCTTTGACTAAGGCCCTTCTGGCGAGAGCTTTTGATGGGCATGTTGAGGGGATGGGGATCAGATGTATGGTAGCATATATGGCAGCATAGTCTTTTAATATAAGTGGGAGATTGTTAGAATCTATACTAAAAGCCTAGCTTTTTGTATAAACATTTATTTTGAAATGAGAATCACATTGGTTAAATGTCTGCATTTAGTTAAATGCAATTGTCCATTTAATTTATATTATAGATAACATGGTGTGTGGTGTCACACAGAAGATCATGTTATCAGTTCCTTATAAATTATAAATAGAAGCTCACAACCAAGATGGATTGGGATAAACGATTGGAATTGTTGTAGTGTAAGTTGGTACTAATTTATCTTGAATATAAAATTACACTAGTACGCTATGTGTATATAAAGTAGGACCATTTGAGGTTGTTCCTTTTATACTGACTGCATAAAAGAACAAAACCTCTGTTATTATGGATGTGCGTATTCTTAATCCCGATATAATAACAAGCACATGTACTTTGTATTTATTTCTTTAATTTATCAAATGGTGAGATTTATTCATTAAATCAATAAGCCCGATAAGTTGGGAAATAATATTTTTTATATGGTGTGTTGTTGATTATAAATGGAAACCGTGTCCTATTTATTAGGATGATAATGTCCCCTTGAAGAGCTCATAAGGATTGTCATATAAACCCTATAGGTGGACTTAGTTTCGACATGACAATGATGTTGAGTGGTACTACTCTTCGAGCTAGATGTTAATTAAGTGAGTTGTCAGTAACTCATTTAATTAATGGACATCCGATATCTTAAACATAGGGCACTCATGATAATAATGAGCCCATAATGTAATATGGGATTGGTGCGGTAGTTCAATAATAACTCTTTAATGGTATGAATTATTATTGATGAACTTGAGTTGGGTGTTCGGGTCGAACACAGGAAGCTCAAACTCATCAGGAGGCCAAAACCAATTACTTATAAAGCCTCGCATCCACCCAAGTCATCCTTATGTCCGGCCACATCCTTGCTTGGTGCCTAAGCAAGGGGGCAGCCACCCCTTGCTTGGTTCCCAAGCAAGGGGCCGACCAAGATGGGTTTAAAAGTGGATTTTTAATTTTTTAAATCTTTCTTTTTTAGCCATCTACAATATTTTTAAAGAGAGATTTTAAATTTTAAAAACTTTCATTTTTTGAAGCCATCCACATGGTTTTGAAAGAGAGTTCGAAATTTAAAAAAATCTTTCCATTTGTAGCCATCTACAATGGTTTAAAAGAAAGATTTTATTTTTATTAAAACTTTCCTTTTTTGTAACCATGATTTAAAAGAAAGGTTTTAATTTTAAAAATCTTTCCTTTTTGTAGCCATCTATAATGTTTAAAAAGGGCATTTTTAATTTTAAAACTTTCCTTTTGTAGCTATCCACAATAGGAAATTTAAAAGAGAGATTTTAATTGTTGTTAAAATCTTTCCTTTTTAGCCATTACCAAGGATTATAAAAGAGGATAGATGGTGCATTAAAGGAAATAATCATCTACACTATTTCTATTCCTTTTCTATTCTCCTTGTGGCCGGCCCCCTCATATTCTTATTCTCCCTTTGCTTTCTCACCTAAGGCCAGCGACATCAAGAGGCTTCAACCATCTTGTGGTCGGCGGGTTGCAAGGAAGAAAGAAGAACAAGAGGTAGTGTTCCTATCTTTGATCCCTTGGTGGCCGAAAGTCTTGGAAGAAAGAAGGACTTGAGTGGTTTTTGCGTCTTGGTAGATCGTCACCCACACGACGTCCAAGAGGAGGAGAGGAATACAACAGAAGATCAAGAGTTCTTTAAGCTATAAAGAAATGTATAACTAGTTAATTGTTTCTGCTGTGTACTAGTTTATTTTTCCTTTGTATGGATCCTGAAGTACCAACACAAGAGGCTAGCGATCTTATGTTTTGATTGAGGTCTCTGTAGTTTAACCTAGGGTTTATTGTAAGGAGTTTAAATATTCAATTTATTTGAAAGGTTTTGACTAGGAAGTGGTGGATGATCCCATACCCAAGAAGGCCAACTGCCTCGCCAACGACCTGGAAGTCAATCCTTGAAATAGATATTTAATCAACTTCTGTAATATGGTATAACTTATGATGAACACATGAGTTTAACTTGGATTAATAATGTTAAGTTTCATTTACAATCTAAGTTTAACTTCTGAAAATCACATAGGTTTCTAGGAAAAGTTCTGTGCTTGTACAAATTTTTGTACAGGGAAAACAGAACTGAATTTCAAGTAGCGCCAACATGAGAGTGATAAGTTTGCTCATGTGGGCTAGCTTGACAACCCCTGATCAGTTAAACTAGGTCGGGTTGGGTCCTGACCGCGCTTCTTGCCGCAACCCTGGTTTTCCGACCGGGAAACCCCTATCTGGCTTCATACCCCGGATGGCCCCGGGTAGTCCCACTTCATATACCGACTACCATGTTCTCTTGACTTCTGACTGCCACGCCCCCTTGACTTCTGACCGCCACGTCCCCTTGACTTCTGATCGCCACGTCTCCTTGACTTCTGACTGTCACGTCTCTTTAACTTCTGAGCGCCACATTATCTTAACCAGACCTTACCAGTATGCACCGTATCACAAAGCATTTGACCGATTGTAAATTTTGTTAAGGTATTTAATGTTGGAAATTATCTGGACTCTGAAACCATTCCGGTTTTAATAATTTTACAAACTCCATCCAATCGAATTATAGTGAAAATGATTATATAATTTCATAAATTATAATCGAACATATGAATATAAACAAATGATGGAATTAAATTTATGAAATAAATATTTTCTAAAAATAAACCTCTAGTAGTTTTCTTCCCTTTTGTAAATTTGAGGTGCAAAGAAATCACAATCTTCCAATACAATCTTTTGTGCCGACGGCAGTGTGTGGACACTCCAAAACATAATCACTAGAAATCAAAATGTTCTCTCTATATATATATATATATATTCTCTTTTAGATATTCAATAATGTATAATATATTCTCAAATTATTATAATATTATTAATATCTATTTGGATATTACCATAATAATCTAAATTTATAATTATCTCATAATTATTATTAGATCTATTTGGATATTACTATAACAATCCAAATTTATAATTATCTCATAATTATAATTTTGATTTAATCATATTTAATTAAATTTATCTACATGATGTGAGCCAAGAAGAGGTATTGAAGGGAATTGGGGGACCCATAACAAGGTCTAAGACTAAGAGAATGAAACAAGCTTTGGAAGGCTTAATAATTTGGCTAAAGGAAAAGGAGGATCAATGCACAATGGAGGTAACAATTAAATGTATTACATTCCTTCAATTTGAAAGTGATATTGAACCAACATAAGGATCATTTTCATATGCATTTTTGGGGGAAATTTTCTAAAGTGATTTTTGATATCCTTTGTGGGGTTTTAATGCATTTTTGGAGAGTTCCTAAGCTAATATTAAAATACCATGCATGCATGGTTACATTAAGCTAGTATTAGGGATTAGTGGTTGCATTAGTGGATAATAAATATCATGCATGCAAGCATGATATTTATTACATAATTAGTGCATAGTGGATCTTAGGGGATGTTAAATAGGAGAACTCTTGTATGGCAAATCACGTGAGTTTGAATGAAAATTTGAGTTTCTCTTTCGTGAGAGCTTCCTTCTAGTTCTTAGGCAAAGAACTAATTCTGATCTTATCAAGGCAACTTGTGTTGATCAAACCCCATGAATTATCACTCACCTTCTCATATTTCTTGAGTGTGACGTCAATACCCTTCCCCGAGTTGAATTTCAAGGCGATCCATTTACGAGGTTCTTTATCATTTGGTATCAGAGCCTTGGCTCCTTGATTTTCAGGTTTGTGTCTTGTTTCTATCTTTGTTCTTGTCCCTCTTTGTTGATCTCTCTGTCCCTATCTGCCGTAAATTTCTATTCACTATTTGGGTCCTCAACTCAAAAAAAAGGAAAATTCAGAAAAAGGGAGGATTTTTGAATTAGAAGGGCTCAATATTCTTTCTTTGTGAAATCTGAATTCAAAGATATTCCTTTCATTAGTCTTGATCATTGCTGAATTTCTCATTTTATCCGTTTATTTCTCTTATTCTACTCATATTTCTCTTGTTGGTTTCTTGTTCACTTGATTGTCTACTTGCTGTCTTGAGAAAGACATTGATAAGGTTCTTTCCTTAAGAGCTTATAAAGGAAGCTGAGTGGATAAATTTGAGTGCAACCACGTGAGTAGAGTGGTGAGGACCGTCTAACATTTCTTTTGTAATTGTCCTTGTCATCTTCTTTTGTTGCAAGCATGAGTGGGGAAAGATTACCTCATTCCCCTAGGCGAGATCTTAATAGGCTTCAAATGGAGGCACTTACTCAACAATTTGAGATAATGCTTCAAAGACAAGAGAAAGAAGGAGGCATGAAGGGGGAAGAAGACGTGAAAGAGGAGGTAGAGACCATAGATGAGAAGATGATCTAGGAGGTGTGAAAGTCCAGATACCTTCCTTCCAAGGGAGGAATGACCCCGAAACATATCTTGAGTGGGAGATGAAAATAGAGCAAATCTTCTCAAGCCACAATTACAATGATGCAAATAAAGTAAAGGTGGCTGCTCTTGAGTTCACCAATTATGCCTTAATTTAGTGGGATCAATTGCAAAAGGAGAGAAGAAGGTATGGAGAGCATCCTATCAACACTTAGGGACGAAATGAAGACTTTGATGAGAAGGAGATTTGTACCTTCCCACTACCACAGGGAATTGCACAACAAATTACAAAGACTCACCGAAGGGAATAGGAGTGTGGATGATTACTACAAGGAGATGGAGGTGGCTTTGATTAGGGCCAATATTGTGGAGGATAGGGAAGCTACCATGGCTCAGTTTCTCCATGGCCTAAACCGAGATATTGAAGACATTGTGGAGTTACAACATTATGTGGAGCTTGATGACTTAGTGCATCAAGCAATGAAAATAGAGCAACAATTAAAGAGAAAGGGCATTATGAAGAAATCATCTTCTCCAACCTACTCTCCAAGTTGGAAGGACAAGCCAAAGAAGGAGGGTTCTTCTTCAAATTCTAAGGAGGTAGCAAGCACTAAGAAGCCTATTCCTACTACCTCTTCTTCCACTTCTAAGAGTAGGGATATCAAGTGTTTTAGGTGTTTGGGAAAAGGTCATATTGCGTCCGAATGCCCGAATAAGAAGACTATGGTGGTGAGGGATAATGGGAGTATCTCTAGTGAAGAAATTTCTTCTCATTCCTCTTCCTCAAGAGCTGAGGAAAATGATGGAGTAGCATATGCGCAAGATGGAGATCTCTTGGTGGTGTATTGGGAAGCCAAGCCAAGGAGCATGAGCAAGACCAAAGAGAAAATATTTTTTATACCCACTACCTTATTCAAGGTAAGCCATGCTCTATGATCATTGATGGTGGAAGTTGTACCAATGTGGCAAGCACTAGGTTGGTCACCAAACTCAACCTCAAGACTACACCACATGCAAGACCATATAAACTCCAATGGCTAAGTAATAGTGGTGAATTGGTAGTAAACCAGCAAGTCTTGATTAATTTCTCCATTGGCAAATATGAAGATCAAGTTTTATGTGATATTGTTCCTATGGAGGCAAGCCACATTCTTCTTGGAAGACCTTGGCAGTTTGATAGGCAAGCTCACCATGATGGATTATCCAACAAGTTCTCTTTTGTCCACAATTCTCCAAAGTCACACTTGTACCGTTATCACCTAGGGAGGTTTGTGAGGATCAAATAAAAATGAGAGAGAAAAGAGAAAAAGAAGAGCGAGAGCTTAAGAAAAAGAAAGAGTGTGTGAAAAAGAAAATACTTGATTTTGAGGACAAAATTCAAAAGAAAAGAGAGAATGAGGAAACGAAAGAGAGAAAAATAGAAAATTTGTTTACAAGAGGAAGTGAGGCGAAGAGAGCTTATTTGACAAGGCAGCCTATATTTCCTCTTTTGTGCAAGGAAACTTGCTTGGAATCTAATACTAACTCCTTGCCTAGTGATGTTGTTGTTATTTTACAGGATTTTGAGGATGTGTTTCCCAAGGAAGTATCTCACGGTTTGCCACCAATGATGGGGATTGAACACCAAATAGACCTTATTCTTGGCACTTCTCTACCCAATAGGCCAGCTTATAGGAGCAACCCTCAAGAAACAAAGGAGATACAAAATCAAGTGGTGGAGTTATTGCAAAAAGGATGGGTTAGAGAAAGTTTAAGTCCTTGTACTGTACTCGTAATTTTAGTACCTAAAAAGGATGGATCATCGATGATATGCACTACATCACAATTCGGTATAGACATCCTATCCCTAGACTTGATGATTTGCTTTATGAATTGCATGGTGCTTGCTTCTTTTCTAAAATTGATTTGAAAAGTGGGTACCATCAAATTAGGATAAGGGAAGGGGATGAATGGAAAATAACTTTCAAAACCAAATATGGATTGTATGAATGGTTGGTAATACCTTTTGGGTTAACTAATGCACCAAGCACTTTTATGAGGCTTATGAACTATGTCTTACGAGAATTTCTTGGAAAATTTATGGTAGTATACTTTGATGATATTTTGGTATATTTCAAGAGTTTTGTTGAGCATAATGCACATCTCCAATCTGTCTTGCATATCCTTAGAAAGGAAAAACTATATGCTAACTTGGAAAAGTATTCTTTTTGCACTAATCATGTGGTTTTTCTTGGTTTTGTCATAAGTTCTAAAGGAGTGCAGGTTGATGAAGGGAAATTTAAGGCTATTAGAGATTGTCCAACTCCTAAAACTGTGAGTGAGGTTAGGAGCTTCCATGGGTTGACAAGTTTCTATAGGAGGTTTGTGAAGGACTTCAGCATAGTGTCAGCACCCCTAAATGAAATTGTTAAGAAAAATATGGGTTTTAGATGGGGAGAGAATCAAGAAAATGCATTTCAAACACTTAAGGATAAACTCACACATGCACCCATTCTTGCTTTACCTGATTTTTCCAAATCATTTGAAATTGAATGTGATGCATCTCATGTAGCTATTGGGGATGTTTTACTTCAAGATGGTCATCCCATTGCATATTTTAGTGAGAAATTAAGTGGTGACACTCTCAACTATTCCACTTATGATATAGAATTGTATGCACTTGTTAGAGCATTGCAAACATGGCAACATTATTTTTTGCCTAAAGAATTTGTCATTCATAGTGATCATGAATCTTTGAAGTATTTGAAAGGGCAAGGGAAGCTCAACAAAAGGCATGCCAAATGGGTCAAATTTCTTGAACAATTTCCTTATGTGATTAAGCATAAGCAAGGAAAGGTAAATGTTGTAGCAGATGCACTTTCAAGAAGGTATAACTTGTTATCTACACTTGAAACTAAATTGCATGGCTTTGAACAACATATTAAGGAATTGTATGTACATGATAATGAGTTTTCCCAATTATATGCTGCTTGTGAAAGGAAATCACAAAATGGGTTTGTTAGGCATGACAACTACTTGTTTAAGAATAACAGACTTTGTGTGCCTAGAGGATCCATGCGTAAATTGCTAGTTAGGGAAGCACATGAGGGGGGTTTAATGGGACACTTTGGAGTTCAAAAGACCTTAGAAATCCTGCTTGAACTTTTTCATTGCCCACACATGAAACATGATGTACAGGAATTTTGTGCACAGTGCATTGTGTGTAGAAAAGCAAAATCTAAGACATTACTTCATGGACTTTAAACACCTTTCCCTATTCCTAATTTTTCTTGGCCTGACTTATCTATGGATTTTGTTTTAGGGCTACCATGAACTCAAAAAGGTAAGGACTCCATTTTTGTGGTAGTTGATAGATTCTCCAAGATGACACACTTCATACCTTGCCACAAGTGGATGATGTAACTCATGTGACAGATTTGTTTTTCAAAGAGGTGGTAAGACTTTGTGGCATGCCTAGGAGCATTGTTTCATATCGTGACACCAAACTCTTAAGCCATTTTTGGAGGACCTTATGGAACAAGCTGGGAACAAAGCTTCTTTTCTGCACCACATGACACCCACAAACTAACGGCCAGACTGAGGTGGTAAATAGGACACTTTCTACTCTTCTTAGAGCAATTATTAAGAGGAACATTAAATCTTGGGAAGAATGTTTACCTCATGTTGAATTTGCTTATAATAGGGTGTTCCATTCTACTACTCAATTTTCTCCTTCTGAGATTGTTTATGGGTTCAATCCACTAACACCTCTTGATTTGCTTCCTTTATCTAACACTTCTTCTTTAGTTCACAAGGATGGCAAAACAAAGACAGAATATGTGAAGAAGCTTCATGAGCAAGTTAAAGCTCAAATTGAGAAGAAAATGGAGCAATATGCAAATCGTGCCAATAAAGGGAGAAAAAGAGTTGTCCTTGAACCCGGTGATTGGGTGTGGGTTCATATGAGGAAGGAATGGTTTCCTACCCAAAGGAAATCAAAGCTTCAACCAAGAGGAGATGGACCATTTCAAGTGTTTGAAAGAATTAATGACAATGCTTACAAAATTGATTTGCCCGATGAGTATGGTGTTAGTGCAACATTTAATGTGGCTGATTTGAGTCCTTTTGATGTAGGAGATGAAGGAGGGAATTGTTAGAGTGTATACTAAAAGCCTATCTTTTTTAAACATTTATTTGTTGAAATAAAAGAATCACATTGGTCAATATCTGCATTTATTTGTTAAATGTAATTGTTCAATTAATTTATATAGTAGACAACATGGAGTGTGGTGTCACACTCAGAAGATCATGTTGCCAGTTCTCTATAAATTATAAACAAGCTGCTCACGACTAAAATGGAAAGGAACAAACCATCAGAATAGTCGTAGTGTAATTAAGTATTAGTTTATCTTGACTAATAAATTACATTGATACACTTTAAGTGTATTGAGTAGGACCATTTAGGTAAGTTCTTTTTGTACTGACTTAGTAAAAGAACTAGACCTTAGTTAGTATGGAAGTGTGTGCTCTTAATCCTAATATAATAACAAGCACATATATTTAATATTTATTTCTTTGACTTATCAATGGGTGAGGTTTAGCTCGATGAATCAATATTCCCGATAAGTTGGGAAATGATATTACTTATAGTGTGTGTTGTTGATTATAGAAGAAATCTGTGTCCTAGTTATCTAGGTTGAGAATGCCCCCAAGAGGAGATCATAAGTATTGCCATGTTAAACCCTGCAGGTGGACCTAGTCCAACATGACAATAAAGTTGAGTGGTACTACTCTTGGAGCTAGATATTAATTAAGTGAGTTGTCAGTAACTTACTTAATTAGTGGACATTCGTAATCTTAAACACAGGGAGACTAACACACTCATGATAAGAAGGAGCCCATAATGTAAATTGGGATTGGTACGGTAGTGCGGTAATAACTCTATAGTGGAATGAGTTATTATCGATGAACTTGAGTTATGTGTTCGGGGTGAGCATGGGTTACTCAAGCTCATCCGAAGGCCAAAACCAATTTCTCCTCTAGGTCCCTGTCATAGCCTCATTATAGCCTCAAGTCCATCCAAATGTAAGGCTCTTCTTGGTGTCCAAGAAGGGGGCCGGACCATTGCTTGGTGACCAAGCAATGGCCGGCCACATCCTCTTGAAGGGGCCAGCCCTATAGCTTGGTGACCAAGCTTGTAGGGGCCGGCCATAATAATTCAAAAAGGGAGGGTTGTTTTGAATTTTTAAAATCTTCTCTTTGTAGAAAACTATAAGTTTTAAAAGAGAGTTTTTAATTTTTTAAAACTTTCCTTATTTGAATTTGGCCACATGTTTTAATAGAGAGTTTTAAAAGTTTTAAAACTTTCCGTTTTTAACCATCCTCATGGTTTAAAAAAGGGAGATAAATTTTAAAATTAAAATTTTCTATCATCATGTTAAAAAAGGAAATTATATAAGAGAGTTTTTTAAATTTTAAAACATGGTTTTAATTTTTAGAAACTTTCCTTTTTTAACTCCTACTTTAGGAAAGAGAGCTTGTAAATTTTATAAGAGGATTTCTTCTTATAAAATTTTTAAAAATTATTTTTCCTTTCCTATTAATTGTGGCCGGCCACCTTGCTTGGTGCCCAAGCAAGGGCCGGCCAATAGGATTAAAACAAATTCAATCCTAAACCAAATAGGATTGATCATAATCATTGATTGGTGATTGATTCAATCAAGAGGAAAGAAAAGGAAATATATAAAGGGAAAAGAAAAAATTCTTGGATGATTTTATTTTTTGTAAAAGGTTTTTCCTTATTTGCCTTGTGCAAGTAATATAAAAGAAGGGGTGAGGGCGCTTCATGAGATACAACTCTTATTCCTTTGCTTGGGTGATATCTTGGTGTGGCCGACCCTCTCCCTTCTTCCTCTCCTTTTGCTCTCTTCTCCTTGGTGGTGGTGGTGGTCGGATTTTAGAAGAAGAAGGAGGAAGCTTTTGAGTGGTGTTCATCTTGGAGGATCGTCGCCTACACGACGTCCAAGGCGAGGCGAGGAATACGGCAGAAGATCTCGAGGTCATTAGCATACAAAGAGAAGGTATAATTAGCAATTATTTTCCGCATGATGCTAGTTTGTCTCTTTGTAAGAATTCTAAATACAAGAGGCAATTAGATCTAGTTTTTCAAAATAGTTCTTCGAGTTTGTGTTTTCTTCTTTTTCGAACTTGTGATTCAATTGTTCTTTTTGGTTAACCTAGAGTTATTTAAGGAAATAAATATTAGCTTTCCTTAAAAGGCTTTGCCTAGGCGGTGGTGGTTGCTCCCATATACAAGAAGGCCATGTGCCTCGCCATGCAGTCCTGAAAGCCAATTTTGGAAATTAATATTTATGAAAGTAATAATCTAGGTAGATTTGAATCAATAGTGTTAAGTTCCGCTTGCGACTCAAATCTAAACCATTAAGAACAGATAATATAAATTTGGAATCAATGATATTAAGTTCCGTCTGCGATTACTAACTTCTAAAGAACACAATAGGTTATTTAAGGAAAGGTTCGACACTTGTACAAAAAATTTTGTACAGTGGAACCGGTACGTTTTCCTAGGATTAACCAACAATTGGTATTAGAGCTAGGGTTTGCCTCTATGTATTTTTAGAATTCAAATAGGTTATGCACATGTCATACATAATTTAGGCAGGAAAATAGTAGGATGTGCTAACTCTTTGGTTGCAGGCTCCAACTATTATGGCTTATTGATATTGTGTGTGATTGGACCCTTGGACATGTCAAGGGCATTATTTGTGTGCATGATTGTATGTATTCTTTTCTTGTCGCGAATCGGATTCTTGCGAGGCGTGGTACATTTGGAGCACCAGAGGCGCAGTGGAATAAGAAGCAAGATGGATGCAACTGTTGGTTGCTACTCGGAAAGCCTAGAGGTTCCACTGTACAAAAATTTTGTACAAAGGTCTGAACCTTTTCCTAGCTACCATGTGTTATTTTAAATTAAATTTTGGATCGCCTGCGGAACTTAACACGTTTGATCCAAAACTTAATCTATTTGTTCTTTTAGGTTTTGACTTGGATCTCCTGCGGAACTTAACACGTTCGACCCAAATCACCTTAAGTTATTAATTCCATTAAATATTAATTTCCATAATTGGTTCCCAGTACTGACGTGGCGAGGCACATGGCCTTCTTGGATATGGGAGCAACCACCACCGACTAGACAAAATCTTTTATAGAAATCTAATATTTAATTTCCTAAAATAACTTTAGGTTAACCGAAAAGAACAATCAAATCACAAGGAAAAATAAAACAAAAGAACACAACTTCGAAAAACATATTCGAAATACTAGAATCGTAAGCCTCTTGTATTTGGTATTATTTCCAAAAATAACTAGTATGATGCGGAAAGAAAAAAATACTAGTTATACCTTTTAGAAAGACCTCTTGATCTTCTACCGTATTCCTCTTCTAACCTCGGACGTTGTGTGGGCAACGATCTTCCGAGATGAGAATCCACCAAAGCACCTTCTTCTCCTTTCTTCAAGTTTCGGCCAAGCACAAAGCTTCCAAAAGATGAAGATCTTTTTCCACCAACCAAGCTCCAAGGGATACAAGCTTTCTCTCCTTCTTCTTCTTCTTCTCCAAGTAGTATCCGGCCACCACAAGAGCTCCAAGCAAAATAGAGAAGGTTCGGCCACCACCAAGAGGAAGAGAGGAAGAGAGGTTGGCCGGCCACAACACCAAGGAAAAGAGGGAGAGAAATAATAGAGGTTGTTCACCATGAAGCCTTCTCTACTCCCTCTTTTATAATCCTTGGTCTTGGCAAATAAGGAAATTTAATTAAAAACTTCCTTAATTCTTTTGCCATGAAAAGGAAAAATTTATTTAATTAAAAACAATTTTCCTTTTCTCAATTTACATGGCCGGCCACACCAAAGCTACAAACAAGGAGAGTTTTAATTAATTAAAACTTCCTAATTTGTCTCCAGAAATTTATAAAATTTCTCCAATAATTTAATCCCTTCATGATTGGTTTATAAAAAGGAAATTTAATAAATTAAAATCTTTCTTTTAAACATGTGGATAAAAAGAAAGTTATCTCTAAAAATTAAAATCTCTTTTAATCTACAAATAAGGAAAGATATCAAATCTTTTCTTAATCTTTTGTAGAAACTTATAAAAGAGAATATTTAATTTTAAACTCTCTTTTAAATCATGAACATGGTTAAAAAGGAAAGTTTTCTTAAAATTTAAAATCCTCCTTTAATCAACAAATAAGGAAAGATTTCAAATTTTAAACTCTCTTTTAAACATGTAGATGATTTACAAATAGGGAAAGTTTTTACCAAAAATTAAAACCATCCTTTTAATCTACAAATAAGGAAACAGATTAATCTCTTCTCTTAATCTTTTGTAGAAAGCTATAAAAGAAAATTTTTAATTTTTAAACTCTCTTTTAAAATCATGATATCCACATAAGAAATAATTTTAATAAAAATCCTTTTAAATATTCTAGTGGTCGGCCACCTAAGCTTGGGACCCAAGCTTTGGCCGGCCACCTACATGGCTCATCCACTTGGTCTTGGCCGGCCCTAGCTTGGGTTCCAAGCTAGCTTGGCCGGTCCCATTGGATGGGTAAGAAGGTGGGTATGCGGTGGGTATAAATCTCTATATACTAGAGGCTACGATAGGGACCGAGAGGAGGAATTGGTTTTGGTCTCCCGATAAAATTAAGCATCCCGTGTTCGCCCAGAACACACAACTAAATTTCATCAATAATAATTCATTCCACTAAAGAACTATTATTGAACTACCGCACCAATCCCAAATTACATTTTGGGCTCCTTCTTATTATGAGTGTGTTAGTCTCCCTGTGTTTAAGATAACAAATGTCCACTAATTAAGTAAGTTACTAACAACTCGCTTAATTAATATCTAGCTCCAAGAGTAGTACCACTCAACTTCATCGTCATGTCGGACTAAGTCCACCTGCAGGGTTTAACATGACAATCCTTATGAGCTCCTCTTGGGGACATTCTCAACCTAGATCACTAGGACACAGTTTCCTTCTATAGTCAACAACACACACTATAAGTGATATCATTTCCCAACTTATCGGGCTTATTGATTCATCGAACTAAATCTCACCCATTGATAAATTAAAGAAATAAATATCAAATATATGTGCTTGTTATTATATTAGGATTAAGAGCACACACTTCCATAATAACTGAGGTCTTTGTTTCTTTATAAAGTCAGTATAAAAGAAACGACCTCTAATGGTCCTACTCAATACACTCTAAGTGTACTAGTGTAATTATATAGTTAAGATAAACTAATACCTAATTACACTACGACCTTCCAATGGTTTGTTCCTTTCCATTATGGTCGTGAGCTACTGTTTATAATTTATAAGGTACTGATAACATGATCCTCTATGTGTGACACCACACACCATGTTATCTACAATATAAATTAATTGAACAACTACATTTATCATAAATGTAGATATTTGACCAATGTGATTCTTATTTCTAGATAAATGTTTATACCAAAAGCTAGGCTTTTAGTATACACTCTAACAGCGACAACTCGACCCGATGGCGGTGGCTAAAGATGGCAACAGCTAGGGTTGGAGCATAACGAAGACAGTGATGGAAAAGGTCATAATAGTTGGAAAATTAATTTCCAAATTTATTGCTTTTATTTACTATGATGTTTATATGCATGTGATGTATGCTAGCATAGGATAAAATCCTCAATTTTAAATAACTAAGTGGGAGAGGGATTTTAATAAATCCCATGGTCTCCATTATTGGTTTGTAAGTGATGCAACAAGCCTGCGTGTTGGCTCTGAATGCCTCCCTCCACAACGGATGAGTTTGTTGTGGATCGCTAGATCAAACTTCCTTTTATGGATGGTTATAGGAAATTATTTAGGAGCGTGTGGTCTTCTCCAACTGAAGGGGCACAATCCTATTTAATGGACTTAGTATCAAGTAATGGTATACACTTAGACGCATTCAATAGTATCCTCCCCAACAGAGTCACTACTATTGTATTCTGTGACCAAAGTAAAACCAACTATTAATTTTATTTGTCATAAAGTTAGGATGACAAGATAATAAAATTAATGGGTGACCCTTCTCTTACAAATGTTGAATTTGTATACGTCCACACTAACGTGGCATGCAATATTCACGGTGATTTGAGGTGTTGGTTAATTTAAAATAGTATTGTTTGAAGAATCAATATTATTCTAAATTTAGAGTCTTGACCAAAGTTTATTTTTGTGATTCTTAGGATGACTTTCAACCCACTAGCCATTATACTGAAAGAGAACAAACTTACTGGTCCCAACTATATTGATTGGAAAAGAAACCTAGACATTTTTCTTACTGCTGAAAGCTATAAGTTTGTACTGACTGAGGCTTGCCCTGATGCACTTGACGGTGACTCTACCCCAGAGGAGATTGAGTATCATAAGAAATGGGTAAAAGCTGATGAGATGGCGTAGTGTTACATTTTGACATCTATGTCAAATGTATTGCAACATCAGCATCAAGATTTACCAACAGCTTATGATATAATGAACAATCTCAAAGAACTCTTTGGGCACCAGAGTCGGACTGCTAGGCAAGAGGCAATGAGGAAGCTAATGACAACCACCATGTCTGAGGGGACACCAGTAAGGGATCATATCCTCAAAATGATGGCTTATCTGAATGAAATACAAGTCCTTGGAGGAGAAATCAATGGGGAAACCCAGGTCGATATAATTCTCCAAATGCTACCCAGGAGTTTTGAGCAGTTCCGCCTGAACTATAACATGAACAAAAGAGAGTATACGTTGGCGGAACTTCTAACAGAACTATAGGCAGTAGAAGAAATATTTCGTCACAGTTCTCAGATTCACTATGCTGAAAATGGTTCTACTTCTAAGTCGAAAGGCAAGAAGAAGAAGAAACAGGTCTTTTCAGCAAAGAAGGTGAAAAAACCTCAGAGTACAAGACAGAAAGCTGGAATGAAGAAGCCGAAGGGCAAGTGCTTTATCTGCAAGCAGTCTGGACATTAGAAAGAGGACTGTCCTCGTAGGAACCAGAACAATAAAGGTATATCTCATACTCTAGTAGTTGAAACATGTTTAGCGGTGTTATCTACCAGCACCTGGTGTGTAGATACGGGAGCCACTGATCATGTCTGCAATTCTTTGCAGGGGTTCCAGGAAACCCGACGACTATTTGATGGAGAGATAACTGTCTACATGGGCAATGCTACTAAAGTGGCGGCTGTTGCAGTGGGAGACGTCTTCTTATCTTTTGATAGGAATAAAAATTTGATTTTAAGAAATTGTCTTTATGTACCCAGTTTTAGAAAGAATTTAATTTCAGTTTCTAAACTGTAATTGGATGGATATTCAGTCGCTTTTAGTAACAATGTCGTTATAAAGAGAAATAAGGTGATTATCTGTTCTGGTGCATTAGTTGGCAATTTATACACTTTAAATCCAATTTCTCCCACAAAGCAAAATATGAAAATTAATAACACATCTTCTAACTCTAATAAGAGAAAAGAACCTTCGGAAATGAACCAAACATATCTTTGACATCTAAGGCTTGGACATATTAACCTAAGTAGGATTCAATGGCTTGTAGCCGATGGACTCTTGGGTTCATTAGAGTTGG
The DNA here is from genome assembly GCF_018446385.1 of Zingiber officinale. Classification (NCBI taxonomy): domain Eukaryota; kingdom Viridiplantae; phylum Streptophyta; class Magnoliopsida; order Zingiberales; family Zingiberaceae; genus Zingiber; species Zingiber officinale. Next base: position 67,799,830 of record NC_055991.1, read on the forward strand.
AAATCTTTCCAACATGCGAATCCTGCTTCGAAGGTAAAATGACCAAGAGACCTTTTAAGGCCAAGGGGTATCGAGCGAAAGATGCGTTAGAACTAGTTCATTCTGATGTGTGTGGTCCTATGTCTATCTAGGCAAGAGGTGGTTATGAATATTTCGTCTCCTTTATAGACGATTATTCAAGATATGGATACATTTACCTGATGCGCCGCAAGTCTGAATGCTTTGACAAGTTCAAAGAATATAGGGCTGATGCGGAGAAACGTCTTGGTAAAAGTATCAAGACACTACGGTCTGACCGTGGTGGCGATTACCTTTTTGGAGAGTTTAGGAATTACTTATCAGAAGTCAGGATTCAATCCCAATTGACTGCACCTGGTACACCCCAGCAGAATGGTGTGGCAGAACGAAGGAATAGGAGTCTTATGGAAATGATTAGATTAATGATTAGTTATTCAGAATTACCAAATTCGTTTTGGGGATATGCTTTAGAAATAGCGGTGTACATTCTGAATATGGTACCTTCTAAAACAGTTCCTTCTACTCCCATAGAATTATGGAATGGGCGTAAGCCTAGTCTGAATCATATTCGGATATAGGGTAGTCCAGCACATGTGCTGAAGGGAAATACTGACAAGTTAGAATCACGTACAGAAGTTTGTCTATTTGTGGGATATCCAAAAGGAACGAAAGGTGGTTTGTTTTATAATCCTAAAAATCAGAAGATCATTGTTAGCACTAATGCTCGAATTTTAGAAGAAGATTATGTAATGAACCATAAGCCCATGAGTGAAATATTTCTAGAAGAAATTAGAGAGGACACGCCTACTTTAGTACCAACAGTACAAGATGAAGTACCACAAGTAACTGCAACACGTGTCACACATGATACACAGTCAGAGATAGTTCCTCGTCGTGTGGGAGGGTTGTGAGGCAAACTGATACATTCATGTTTTTGGGTGAGTCTTCGGACTTGATTCCAAGTAAACATGAACCTGATTCCCGTACATATGACGAAGCACTCCAAGATTTAGATGCAGTATCTTGGCGCTCATATGGAGAGGGTATACTCAGAAAGAGGGAATCGATTATGAGGAGACTTTTTCACCGGTAGCCATGCTTAAGTCTATCCGGATACTCTTATCCATTGCCGCTCATATGGACTATGAGATTTGGCAAATGGATGTCAAGACAGTTTTCCTTAACGGAAGTCTTGAAGAAAACATCCATATGAAGCAACCAGAAGGGTTCATTGAAAAGGGCAAAGAGCATCTAGTGTGTAAGCTCAATCGGTCCATTTATGGACTAAAGCAAGCTTCAAGATGTTGGAACATCCGGTTTAACGAAGTAATCCAATCATATGGATTTATTCAGTGTCCGGATGAGTCTTGTGGATACAAGAAGTGTAACGGAAACGTGGTGGTATTTCTTGTACTATACGTAGATGATATTTTGTTAATTGGCAACAATGTCAAGGTATTATCAGATGTAAGAGTATGGTTGTCCAAACAATTTGATATGAAGGACTTAGGAGAATGTGCACACATTCTTGGGATCAAAGTTATAAGGGATCGCAAGAAAAGAATGTTGTGCCTATCCCAAGCTTTATATATAGATACAATCCTTGCTCATTTTAGCATGCAAAACTCCAAGAAAGGTTTCTTACCTTTTACACATGGAGTAGCCTTATCTAAAGAAATGTCTCCAAAGACATCAAAAGAGATTGAGGACATGAAGGCAGTTCCTTATGCTTCGGCTGTAGGAAGCCTTATGTATGCAATGCTGGGTACGAGACCTTATATCTGTTTTGTCATGGGCATGGTTAGCAGATATTAGAGTAACCCTGGACAAGGAGATTAGACTGCTGTGAAACATATTTTAAAGTACCTGAGAAGGACTAGAGATTATATGCTAGTCTACCAAGCAGACAATTTGCTCCCTGTGGGTTACACGGATTCGGATTTCCAATCAGATAGGGATAATAGTAAGTCTACATCAGGCTATGTGTTTACTCTAGGAGGTGGAGCCATTGCTTGGAGGAGTGTTAAGCAGAAATGCGTCTCAGACTCAATCATGGAAGCGGAGTATATGGCAGCATCTGAGGCAGCCAAAGAAGCTATATGACTCAAGAACTTTCTATTGGACTTAGATGTGATTCCTGGTTTGCCCAAGATCATCACAATTTATTGTGATAATAGCGGTGTAGTTGCAAACTCGAAGGAACCACGAGCTCATAAGGCAAGTAAACATATAGAGCGCAAGTACCACCTGATACGAGACATCGTCAAGCGAGGAGAAGTTGTCGTCGCCAAAATTGTATCAGAAGATAACCTAGCAGATCCTTTCACAAAGACCCTTCCGGCGAAAGCTTTTGATCGGCATGTGGAGGGGATGGAAATCAGATGTAAGGCAACAGATATGGCAGCTTAGTCTTTTAGTATAAGTGGGAGATTGTTAGAGTGTATACTAAAAGCCTAGCTTTTGTAAACATTTATTTGTTGAAATAAAAGAATCACATTGGTCAATATCTACATTTATTTGTTAAATGTAATTGTTCAATTAATTTATATAGTAGACAACATGGAGTGTGGTGTCACACTCAGAAGATCATGTTGCCAGTTCTCTATAAATTATAAACAAGCTGCTCACGACTAAAATGGAAAGGAACAGACCATCAGAATAGTCGTAGTGTAATTAAGTATTAGTTTATCTTGACTAATAAATTACACTGATACACTTTAAATTTATTGAGTAGGTCCATTTAGGTAAGTTCTTTTAGTACTGACTTAGTAAAAGAACTAGACCTTAGTTATTATGGAAGTGTGTGCTCTTAATTCTAATATAATAACGAGCACATATATTTAATATTTATTTCTTTGACTTATTAATGGGTAAGGTTTAGCTCGATGAATCAATATGCCCAATAAGTTGGGAAATGATATTACTTATAGTGTGTGTTGCTGATTATAGAAGGAATCTGTGTCCTAGTTATCTAGGTTGAGAATGTCCCCAAGAGGAGCTCATAAGTATTGCCATGTTAAACCCTGCAGGTGGACCTTGTCCAATATGACAATAAAGTTGAGTGGTACTACTCTTGGAGCTAGATATTAATTAAGTGAGTTGTCAGTAATTTACTTAATTAGTGGACATTCGTAATCTTAAACACAGGGAGACTAACACACTCATGATAAGAAGGAGCATATAATGTAATTTGGGATTGGTGCGATAGTGCAGTAATAACTCTCTAGTGGAATGAGTTATTATCGATGAACTTGAGTTGTGTGTTCCTGGCGAGCACGGGATACTCAAGCTCATCGGAAGGCCAAAACCAATTTCTTATTTAGGTCTCTGTCGTAGCCTCATTATAGCCTCAAGTCCATCCAAATGTAAGGCTCTTCTTGGTGTCCAAGAAGGGAGCCGGACCATTGCTTGGTGACCAAGCAATGGTCGGCCTCATCCTCTTGAAGGGGCCGACCCTATTGCTTGGTGACCAAGCTTGTAGGGGCAGGCCATAATAATTTAAAAAGGGAGGGTTGTTTTGAATTTTTAAAATCTTCCCTTTGTAGAAAACTATAAGTTTTAAAAGAGAGTTTTTAATTTTTTAAAACTTTGCTTATTTGAATTTGGCCACATGTTTTAATAGAGAGTTTTAAAAGTTTTAAAACTTTCCGTTTTTAACCATCCTCATGGTTTAAAAAAGGGAGATAAATTTTAAAATTAAAATTTTCTATCATCATGTTAAAAAAGGAAATTTTATAAGAGAGTTTTTAAATTTTAAAATATGGTTTTAATTTTTAGAAACTTTCCTTTTTTAACTCATACTTTAGGAAAGAGATCTTGTAAATTTTATAAGAGGATTTCTTCTTGTAAAATTTAAAAAAATTATTTTTCCTTTCCTTTTAATTGTGGCAGGCCACCTTGCTTGGTGCCCAAGCAAGGGCCGACCAATAGGATTAAACCAAATTCAATCCTAAACCAAATAGGATTGATCATAACCATTGATTGGTGATTGATTCAATCAAGAGGAAAGAAAAGGAAAAATATAAAGGGAAAAGGAAAAACTCTTGGATGATTTTATTTTTTGTAAAAGGTTTTTCCTTATTTGCCTTGGGCAAGTAATATAAAAGAAGGGGTGAGGGGGCTTCATGAGATACAACTCTTATTCCTTTGCTTGGGTGATCTCTTGGTGTGGCCGACCCTCTCCCTTCTTCCTCTCCCTTTGCTCTCTTCTCCTTGGTGGTGGTGGTGGCCGGATTTTAGAAGAAGAAGGAGGAAGCTTTTGGGTGGTGTTCATCTTGGAGGATCGTCGCCCACACGACGCCCAAGGAGAGGCGAGGAATACGGCAGAAGATCTCGAGGTCATTAGCATACAAAGAGAATGTATAATTAGCAATTGTTTTCCGCATCATGCTAGTTTTTCTATTTGTAAGAATTCTAAATACAAGAGGCAATTAGATCTAGTTTTTCAAAATAGTTCTTCGAGTTTGTGTTTTCTTCTTTTTCGAACTTGTGATTCGATTGTTCTTTTTGGTTAACCTAGAGTTATTTAAGGAAATAAATATTAGCTTTCCTTAAAAGGATTTGCCTAGGCGGTGGTGGTTGCTCCCATATCCAAGAAGGTCATGTGCCTCGTCATCTAGTCCTGGAAGCCAATTTTGAAAATTAATATTTATGGAATTAATAATCTAGGTAGATTTGAATCAATAGTGTTAAGTTCCGCTTGCAATTCAAATCTAAACCATTAAGAACAGATAAGATAAATTTGGAATCAATGATGTTAAGTTCCGTCTGCGATTCCTAATTTAACTTCTAAAGAACACAATAGGTTATTTAAGGAAAGGTTCGACACTTGTACAAAAAATTTTGTACAGTGGAACCAGTATGTTTTCCTAGGATTAACCAACAGGAATGATGTGAGCCAAGAAGAGGCATTGAAGGGAATTGGGGGACCCATTACAAGGTCCAAGACTAAGAGAATGGAGCAAGCTTTGGAAGGTTTAATAATGTGGCTCAAGGAAAAGGAAGATCAATGCACAATGGAGGCAACAACTAAATTGATCACATTCCTTCGATTTAAAAGTGAAATTGAACCAACATGAGGACCATTTTTCATATACATACTTGGGAGGGTTTTTCTAAAGTGATTTTTGATGTCTTTTGTGGGTTTTTAATGTATTTTTGGAGAGTTCCTAAGCTAGTATTAAAATACCATGCGTGCATGGTTGCATTAAGCTAGTATTAAGGATTAGTGGTTGTATTAGTGGATAGTAAATACCATGCATGCAAGCATGATATATATTGCATAATTAGTGCATAGTGGATCTTAGGGGGTGTTAAATAGAAGAACTCTTGTATGGTAAATCATGTGAGTTTGAATGAAAATTTGAGTTTCTCTTGCGTGAGAGCTTCTTTCTAGTTCTTAGGCAAAGAACTAATTCTGATCTTATCAAGGCAACTTGTGGCAATCAAACCCCATGACTTATCACTCACCTTCTCATCTTATTTGAGTGTGGTATCAATACCCTTCCCCAAGCTGAATTTCAAGACGATCCATTTGCAAGGTTCTTTATCACTACAAGCTTTGAATATATGGAAATATTTTTTCATTTTTAGATTTGATTTCTAAATTGTCTTTCTAGTCTATTAATTATTAAGAAGGCGTAAGGGGACCATGGGCTCATCATAATTAAAAGCTCCAATAAATTAGATAAATAATTAAACTCTTTAATTAATTTATCCAACTTATTAATTCCATTATTACTCTACTAAAAATATGAAATTGTACTCTTTTTCACTATGAAATATTTTACTCTACTAAAAGAGGAGTTTTATTGATTTAGTCATTATATATGGACTAATCCTCCATTGATAATTCATAATTTATAGCTAGGAGTATTTTAAATTAGTTGGGTCCAACATTCCAGAATTAACAAATGAGGGAATCGTCCGTCTACTTTCGTAGGAAGGAATGGATTCCATATCTGTGAATTCATATTCCCTGCCAATCATTTCAAATATAAATCTAAAATGCAAGTGTTGAGAATGCATAATTGAAAACTTTAAATAAGAAAATTCAGAATGATATTAGAATGAATAGGAGTCTATAATTACATCAGGATTAAGATTTGCCCATATATGATCATCTTATGATTTAATTAAAATTTCATATTAATAATGGAATTAATTATTAAATTAATAATTAAATCGATCAAAGCCCTATATAATCATATTATATATAATGCCTTCATCTAGATGTCTCCACATCAAGAGTCTAGATAAGACGACCACATTTATAATGTTCTTGGGCCACATTAGTGATGGTTTAATTAAAGACCCCCATGCTTTAATTAATTTCATCACATACTCAGTTTAAGTTTATTATCCATAATTTTAATCCACTTGTATATATAACTCTTATATATACTAAAATTATGGTTACATGGATTTTAATATAATATTCAAGATAATGAGTTTCAAGCAAAAATGTTCAATAATAAGTGTCACATTTATTAAAAATAAAAACATAGTATGTTTACAATGCTTTAAGCGTACTATCCCTAATAATCTTCCACTAGCCCTAATACATGTGGGACATATCTCTAAGTCTTACATTCAGCATATGCCTTTCAAACATTTTTGCAGGCAGTGTCTTGATGAATGGATTGGCAAGGTTATCAGCAAACTTAATCTTAAGAATGGAAGTATCGCCTCTTTGCACTACCTCTCAAATCAAATGGTACTTCCTTTCAATATGCTTTGATCTCTTGTGACTACGAGGTTCCTTCGAATTAGCCACTGCTCCACTATTTTCACACCATAATGTGAGTGGCCTATCTATACTAGGAACAACTTCTAGTTCAGATAGAAATTTCTTGAGCCATACTGCCTCCTTAGAAGCTTCAGAAGCGGCTATATATTTAACCTCCATGGTCGAGTCGATCGTGCTAGATTGCTTGATGCTTCTCCAGACAATGGAACCACCACCAAGAGTATACATTGATCCAAATATTGATTTACGAGTATCTCAATCTGATTGAAAATCAGAATCAGTGTAACCATCTATTTTGAGGTCTCCACCCGATTAGACAAGCATATAATTTCTTGTATCTGATAGTGCACAACATTGCATACATAAGACTATCTACTATAGAGACATAGGGACACATCTCATGTCCTGAACCTCTTGAGGTGTGTTTGGACACTGCTCCTTGGAGAGGATGATTCCATGTTGGGTTGGTAGAAAATTCTTCTTGGAATCTTGCGTTCTATAATGCAATAGCATGTTATCAATGTAAGTTGCTTGAGACAATGCCAACAATTTATTCTTGCAATCTTGAATGATTCAAATTTCAAGAATATAATTTGCTTTTTCCAAATCTTTCATCTGGAATTGGTTGGCTAACCAACCCTTTACATTAGACAATTTTTCCACATCATTCCTAATGAATAAAATGTTGTCTACGTAAAGCACGATAAATACCACTTTTTTTTTTTTTTTTATCTTTGATGTGTTTGTATACACAAGGTTTATCAATATTTTGAGCAAACCCATAGGATTTGATCGTTTCATCAAAGATATAATTCCAAGATTTAGAGGCTTGTTTTAGTCCATAAATAAATCTAACACTAGTAGAATTTTGATGATAGACTTTATTACTAGTTACTTTAGGGATACTAATTATGAAGTAATATATGATAATCAACTTCGATTAAAACTTGATAAAGTAAATACTATTTTAGACTTCATCAATTTAGAAAGTAGGTTTCACTTTTAATTATAAATGATATTTTATTTCATAATACTTATTTGATAAAGTAATAAGTTATAAAAAATTATAATGGTTGAATGTTGAAGTAATAAATTTGAACTGGTTATATTATATAAGTTATAAGTTGAACTGATTTATTTTACCCAATCCCTATTTTGTTTTAACCCTAACCCTTTTTCCCAGCTCCACGCTCAGGGACTCTTATTCCTATTTTACCGAAGCGACTCTTATTCTGATTCCTCCTCCTACTCGGGTGGAGACCTTCGAAACCACCACCATCCATGACCTCCTTTGGACCCACGGCCTCCCCAGCGAGCTAACCCCCAAGGACATTGAATCCAGGGTCGTCTCTAGAAAATTAAAGGCCCTAGGCTAATTGGAGACTATCAGTGCTGAACTAGTGGATTGATGGGATTCGAGATTGGAGACTTGGAGCCGAAGATCAAAGAGTCTCAGACTGTTGATCTCTCTAGAGAGTTTCTCTGTTGCGATTTGAAGTCGACGTAGCAATGAGGCGAAATATAGGGTAGAATATTAGAGATAGGTTTGTTTGAGAGAGAATCAAAGAATTGAAAAGGAAAAAGTGAATCAGCTTTTTTTTACTCAAATTGATTTTTAATGGATGAATATAATGAATTGTGGATGCAAAAGGTTTAGTCGAGATGTGTATCATTGTCCATGCGCAATTATAAAATAGGTGGAATGTTATAAATAACAAGGTAAGGATAAATATAAGATACGAAGTAAAAGTATTACGTTAAAAAATGAGGATAAATTTGAATAATTTCAAATCATGAATTGATTAAAATTAATAAAAAGAGATATTAATAATAAAAAAAAGACTTGTTTAAGGTTTTTTTTTGCCATACCGATTAAAAATAAAATATCTTATGATCTGTCAACAAAATTGATCCATTATCAAATTTATTAAAATCCTCAAATATAAATATAAAATCTTAATAATATGGATGCCCTAGAATAGGGAGGCCCTAAAGTCGGCCAATCCTTCTTGGGAGACACCATGTTTGGACTACTACGCCCCTGCTATGCTCACTACTACGATGGGCATGCCTAGTTCGATAGTGAGGTGCTGGGCAACCTCAGTTACGATGGACTCCGAGGGTGGTCGGATGGCCACAGGAGGAGCTATTCTTATGGCTCTCGGTCAAGGGGATGGTGATCACTGGTCCTTCCTCTAGCTTCATCCTCTTTGACATAGAGGTCACGTGCAAGTGCCTCGTGTCGGCCTTCGAGGTGCTGCTGGATTTCCACCTACACTACAAAAAAAATAGTATTACCGACGGAAATATCCGTCGGTATATGCTAATACCGACAGAATTTCGACGGAATAATTTACATCAGGAAAATATTCGATGACCCACGAATTTACTATTCCGTCGTAATATATCACAAATTAAATTATCCGTCGGTGACGATGGAAAAAACCTTCCGTCGGTGATACCGACGGAATGAACATTTCCGTCGGCAATGTATCGAAACATCCTGTTCCAGTTCGATGATTACCGACGGAATTACCATTTTCCGTCGGTAATCACCGACAACAACCTTATTTCTATTGGTGATTACCAACGGAAACGCTAGTTCCGTCGGTAATCTATCGAATTCCATAAGTTTCGATAACCACCGACGAAATAGTTTCCATCGGTATTCCGACAGAAAATGAAAAAAAATAGCCAGATTCATATCATTTACACGCTATTCCCATATATATTTTTCAAATATATAAAAAAATCATCACAAATGATGGTATCATACAATCCACACATCAAATACAATCCACAGTGATCCTGTCTTAGAGCTTGCGAGATGAAGCATTGGGCGACAATGGGTGACGGCGAATAACGATTTTGATGAACATGAGGGGATCCGAGAAAACCACAGCGGACCTCACTGACGCTCTAATGCCAGACAATTGATCCAAGAAAACCAAAGCGGATCTTATGAATGATACCTCACAAAAGGAAACTCCGATGAAGTGGCTCCGGGGATCAGTGGAAACTCTGCTATCCGGTGGATGAGATGATCTCGTCTTCCTGCACACAATGAGACCGACCGACAAACCATTAGTGACATAAGACCGGGGTGGGAATCCCTGGCTAGGCCCTCCGACGCTCAAGTTTGTCTCTAGCGAGAAGTAGAAGAAGTAGATATGAAAATTACGGTTTAATCTGGATGCAATGTGTATGTTTGCTTACCTTGCTAGTGGAGAGGATTCTCCTTTTTATTCCACCTCATCTAACCTCCACAGTCATGAGGTAGACCCCGGTTTATTAAAGTTTGTTAAGAGATGGCGTAAGCCAGAATTATCATAATAATTTAAGGAATCTTTTTCTTGTCCCAGATGTACTTTCTTTGTCGTTTAGCATACTTGCGGAGAATTCTAGAAGATATTTGCCGCCAAATTGATTAAGCTATCATATGATAGCTTAATTGTTATGGTTCACCTATTACATATACCTGGTTAGTCACATAAGCTTATTTTGTATATATACGGAATACATTTTGTCCGTATTAGTCTCAGTCAGCATTCTATACTCGATTGACTATTTATACCCGACCAAGACTTCTTTATAAATATGCAAGAAACTACGTAAGGTTGAAGATCCTTATGTTCGATCTATTCCTCATACTCGACTTGTCTATTGAACCCAAGCGATCATACCTTGCCGACCGAGATTGATCGGTCGGGCGTATAAAGGCGCCCTCTCCCCTCAATTCTTCCTTCGGTCGATCGTATGTCATTAAACGCCTCTACGATCGACTGGTCTATTTGGCCGGTCCTACCTTATCGACCGAGACTAATTGGTAGGGTGTATATAGGCCTTCATGATATCTTAATGATAAGTGCTTTTACTTTCGATCGGTCTCTTATACTCGACCGGTCTTTGCCTACCGACCTCATAAGATCGGTCAGTCTATTGAGCACGTCCGACCCTGCATCATTGACCAGAATCATCTAGTCGGGTTTATTGAGACACCATTATCTGATAACCCTTCCTTCAGGCAGCTGTAGGTTAAGGGTTATATGAGACTAAATGCATCTATGTTCTGCCGATCTATGGAACCCGGTCTGCCTTTGCCCGCCAAGCTTATAGGCTTGATCGGTATATTACCTCCGTCCGATTTTTGTCTACTGCGTATAAGGCCAAGAACTTTTACATTCGGCCGACTCTCTATGTTGGGTCGGCCATGTATGCTCGGTCGAGTACTCGTGCTCGATTGGTCTTTGCTTACCAAACTCATATACTTGGGTGACTCTGCTACGTTCCAAACCATGCATGGAAAAACTTTCTTTACACTGGATCGATCCTTTTCTCTGACCGACCGAACATACTCGGTCGGTCGTTTTAGCTCATTCTACATGCGCGGTCGGTTCTATATGCTCGATCGGTCTATCACGTTCGACCTATCTCTGTCAGCCACGCTTGTAATGATCCCCTTTGCCGAGTCTAACTTTTTTTGGGTGGCTCCTCCTCCTCTTGCCCTTCTCCGCCTTCCTCATCCTCGTTATCTTTCTTCCCTTCTCCTGCAAGGGGGCCCCCTTATCATAACTCATATCACTAGCCTCCCTTTCAAGTCTAGTCGAAGGAGGTGTAGCCTACTGACTAGACCTAAGTCTGTATCTGACCTTTTGCTACCTTTTGTGGTAGCTCTGCAGTGACTCTTACAATGATCTTGCGACATCTTTTACAGCGATCCCGCGACTTCTTTTACAGTGATCCCGTGACTTCATTTACAGTGATCCCGTGATCTTTCTTACAGTGACCCCGTGACTCCTTTTGGCATCTTAAATAGAGTTGTGCTCTTGCTTCCTTCCACACCCATCTTCATTTGCCTTGGCTCTATTTTACTCTATAGGCTTATAGAGACTCATGGCCTCAGATCCTTCCTTCTGGGATCAATTGCTGTGAGAGACAAGGAAAACTTTGGTTGTGGCGGCGTAGGCTCTAGACCTGTATCGTTCCCCGCACAGGGAACCGGAGATGCTACTGTCGGCATCCTCGTCCCCAGTTCGTTTCGAGACTTCTTCGAGGGACAAAGTTTATCGGGATCTAGAACGCAAGACTAAAGAGTTAGATGATTTGAAGGCTCGTCATGCTTCAGAGATAGCTGCGCTGACCAGGAAGATCCATATAGATAATCTGCTAATATCACAATAATGACAAGAGTTAGATCGGTTGCAAGATAAGGTGGACATTCTACAAGCTGAGTTGGATCAACTTAGACTGAGGGTGGACCCTTCAGTCACCTGTTTGAGGGGGTAAGCTGCCCAAATCGTCTGGAGAATAGGGCAATTTTCTCCTATGTGTCCAAGTTGTCATTCTCCTCTTCATCATCCTTTAATCTGACGTCTATAGGCAGACAGTACCGGGTAAAATATCCCCCCTACTTGATCAAGGATAGTTCGAGTGGGGTTGATATAATTATGGCAACCCCATAACTATGTTTGCAACTCCATAACTGTGATTATAAAACTATTGTCGATAGTATTAAAAGTTGATATTTGAGATGGACGTGCAATGTAATGTGTTTGATTATGCATAGAATGAGGAAAAGGGTGATTACTTGTATGCGAATAAATGAATATTTAAGGTCCGTCCTGTCTACAAAACTGGGTGGGCTTGAGAATTATTAATATATCTTAACTTTTTCCTGCACTATAGTTTAATTTTAACCCTTTCTATTTATTACACCTAGGTAATCAGACACCTTTTTGACATTTTCTGCTCGCTAATTGGCCCTTCAACGGTAAGAGAACACTGATAATGTGTGATACGGCGTCGCTGATACGAGTATGATTTATCCTATTGTGTCTATTATAAATGCTTACTTGTGGTTTTCTGACGCGTGTTTGCTAATTTCTCTTTCCTGACGTACTAAGTCGCACATTCATGTGGTAACATCCTGTCGCATCTTTTCTTTGCGACATCCATGGTTCCCTTTATGAGTGATCTTCACATCCAATGGTAGTTCTTATCCCTTAATACTTTCACAAAACCCTAAACCCTTCACCTCTTCGCTTCTTCCCTACGCTTTTTGCTGATAATGTTGTCTGGGTTTTTTGTATTCTCAACTAATCTCCCTCCCTTTCCAGTTTCTCCGCGTTGTTCCTTCTTCTTCAAACCTCAGTAAGTTGTTTTTCTTGCATTCTTGCATTGTTCTATAGCTGAAGAGTCCTTCTCGGCTTGGTATGCTCAAACCCGTTCTGTCTGTCGCAAATCAGATAGGTCTGCTCTTTGTTCTTTATATGGCATTCCCAAGACCTATCGCATTATCATTCATGATGTTAATGCCCGCCCCCATCTTCCTCCTAAGAATTGTGTCGCCTTATTCAAAAATCAACTAGTGGCGGGCTTGCATTTTCCTATTCCCCCTTTTTTAGTAGAAGTTAACTAGCATTTGGACATTCCCTTACAATAATTCGCCCCCAATGCTTTTGGTTATCTCTGTGGTTTTTACATACTTTTTCATATTCACGACATCCCTCCAACCCCTCAAAATTTCTTCATGTTTTCATATCTCAAGAAATCAGATCTTGGTGTCTTCCTATTTCAATCAAGGCCTAAAATGACCTTTTTTGAGGAGAAGCCCTCTTCCATTAAGGGATGGAAATCCCATTTTTTTTGTGGAACTTCCAGAGCCTATCCCTTGCTCTTCTTCCTAGAAATCTTCTCTACCCGCTCTTCATGACGTAAAGGAATTACATAGACACCCTTCTTTTGTTACTCACTCCAAGAAGCTATCGGATTTTCACTTATTCATTCATAAGTGGATTCGTGATGACCTCCTCTATTTCTTCGGGTTAAGTCCTGTCAAGATAGAGCTTCACGATTCCCTTGGTAAGTCCTTATTCATCTATCCCCATCCTTTTTTACTAACTAAGACACTTTTTATTTTGTGTAGTCGACTCTTTATATGCCGTTGCAATCGATGATCAATTATGCCTATCGGAGGAATTGGTCGCTGCTAAGGAGCGAGAACTTCTTGCTACATTGGGCCAACCTTCTCTTTGCTGGCTTCGGAGCAATCCCTTGAAGCAACCCCCACCAAGAAAAAATGTAAACTAACCCTCGCTCCATCCCCAAAGCAAAAATTTGTTTATGGAGACTTTCCCCCTTCGGATGCTGCTCCTTCTTCTCCTGATCTTCCTCTCTCAGCTCTTTATCCTTACCTTGTTCCTTTTAAATCTACCACCCCACCTAACCCTAGTGGCAGCTCTTCACCTCCTTTTTTTTATAAACTTTCTTGAACATATGACCTTGCCCCCTCATAATGTACCCTACATTATCTACTGTCCCCCTTCGCTCCAAACTTCTTTGTCTTCTACTTCCTCTATTACTACTACCCAACCCATACTCTTGGGAGGGTCCTTCACTACAGCTAGGGAGGAGGTACGCCGAATAATCGAAAGCATTGACAGCTTTGAGATGGCTGATACATTTTCTTTGGAAGAAACGAAGGTACCTTTATTTTCCTCCCTAGTGCTATTTCATTACGCATCCCCTTAATGCTCTTTATTCGGCAGCGTTGGAAATATAATATGAGTATGCCCCATTTGATGCATACCCTGATCCAAGAGAATGAAACCTTGAAGAAACAGGTCAAGTGAACAAGAAACTAAAAGGTTTATCCACCCAATTGGAAAGAACTATCCAGCTGCTCAAGACGGAGACTGAGCAATCACAACAATACAAAACTGATATAGAAAGTCTCCAATCCCAACTACAATAAGCCAATGCTTGGGGTAATGATTTATCCTCCAAATTAGAGGAGCGGGCGTCTGAAGTTGCACGACAATCCTCCCAATTGCAGTCAATGAAAGATACACATGCTATGGAACTAACCAACCAATTATCTGCTATGAACCTCAAAGAGACTGCTCTTAAGACTGCTCAGGAGAAATTAACAAACTACAAGGCCAATGAAGACACCTGCTTTGAGGAGCGCAAAAAGGCCTATCTCCAATCCTCTGATTTCATTATTACGATCTCCTACTTCTTCATAAATTCCATCAAGTTCGTGACAAAAAAAGGAGTGGAGCAACTGAAAGAACTGAAGTTATTGGTGGCTGATCCTCCCTCTAACTTTCCCGACACAAGGAGGATAGTGAAGAATCGTCCCCCCCCTCCCCCCATTTCTTTCCACAACTACTGTAGCCCCTGTTATGTTGTACCCTTAATATTTCACCAACTTTCTCTCAACTGATGAATTTTTTATGATGGTTATTTTGAACTTGACATGGTTCAATTGGTCATAATTTTTGAATGCCTTTTTATCTACTTCATGTATGTCTCTACGGAAGACTAATTGAGTGGTTGTGTGCCCGTATATGTGTAAATTAACATCCCAGTCAACTTAACTTGGTAACTTAACCTCATCATGCATGACTATATGACTTCAGCCCATACGCATGAGTATGTGTTTTATCCATGTTGGACATTTTGTGAGGAATAAGGTATACTCTTTTTTGGATATTTTCTATGTACGAAGGACAAGCGGAGCCGTTTGGGTTGTTTACCTTTCGCTCAGCGATAGGGCGAGCTTGTTGGCTCGAGCAGTCTAGTCAGGTGAGTTGGACGCCTACCTTTTCAGCTCGTCCTAGGATGACCGAGCGAAAGTATTCACCCGATCCATCTTTTATGTCATACCTCTTATGACCGTAATCTTGCTGGGATTTTAAAAGATTAATCATAATTTACCTAGGGATCTCGCAACTTTTTTTTAAGTTTGAACTTTGTACTTGGGGAATGTATTCGTCACGGTTATTCAGATAAGTATATCCTTTCCTTAATACCCAATATTCTACTTAGTCACATATTGGCTAGCTGTCCATTTACCCTTTTCGTGCTCTAATATTTACCCTCCTCAGTAGTAGCGTCAAGGGTTTTAGAGACAAACTAAAGGGGTTCATCTCGTCGTCTTCCTCCTCCGCTACATTATTTCCTTCTTTGTTCCATTAAGATTATGCTTTCTCCCTTGATCCTTTGTTCATGATGGCCTCTTCTTCTTCTTCCCCCCTGAGTGGTTCATTAACTGCTCTTCTAGTGCCAACGATTCAAAAGTCTATGCAATGGGTTTAAATTTTGAGTTCCCTTCTTATGTAGTCCTCCCTCCTCCGGTTGATCACCCTTATCTCCCTCCTCCGGGGAGCGTTGCTATCTTTTGAGAACAAGCGATTTTCTGATTTTCGCCTCCCTCTCCATCCTTTTTTTGTTGTCGTAAGTCAATATTTTAACGTGCCCTTGAATTAGCTTATCCCTCAATCCTTCTCCAAATTATCTGGTTTTATCGCTGTTTCTCAACTACTTAACTTTCCTCTTTCTCCTTGTTTGTTCCACCACTTTTTTGTCCTTTGTCAAGTAGAAGGTAGCCTTTTCAAATTTCAGAGTCATCCCAAGGCTATCCTATTTAACAAAAGTCTAGCACAAGCGGAATGGAGACAGAAGTTCTTCTTCTTGCATCTGCCTTCTCCTCCTCCATATCCCATCACTTGGCAAAGGACTCTTTCCAATCTTCCAAATTCCCCAGATGGTACTGCCGACTTGACATTTTATGAGTCCATGCCGAAGTTGAAAGGGGCTAAATTTTATTTGCTTGCACTAAATGTTGAAGGCTTACTTTTTATCTTTGGGATAAGCTCTATAGACACAAAATTGGAGGCTCCTTTTGGTGAATTGCCTACTTCCTGTTGTATTCATTTGCTATCTTTAACTTGTTTCTACTAAAAAAACATATGGTTTTTGTCTTTTTTAGTTGATGTCATTTTTCCAGCTCTGATGTATAAGAACTCAGGGTAGACAAAACCAATTTTTGCTAGGCTAGGGGAAAGTCTATTAGAGAATTATCGTCTCAATCCGACCACTTCATTTCTCGGTCTGCTTCCTCCTAAAGATGTCCCTGTTGAGGAGCCTGAATCTTCCGAGGAAGAGAGACCCTTCACTGTTCGACGGGAGGTTACACTTGTTTCAAAGAATAGCTTGGCTCCGATCGTTATTTATGAATTAGAGCAAATTCCCATCGTTCCTACTGAGATGTCTCGTGAAAGGGGTAAGGAAACTATGCCTTATACTCGCATCCACCCCAACATTGCTCTTAACATGATGCGACCAGGTTTATTGATTTCGCCCATTCTTCCAATTGCTACTGCTCCCGAGATAACTATGGGTGTGTCGCTATCTCCTCCATCTTCTCAGACTTCCTCTCCTACTCCTCCTGGAGTGAGGGTAGAAGGAGCCCTTGCAAAAGGTCCTCCAGTTTATCCTCCCACGATGTTGCTATTAAACCAACTGTTGATTCTGCGTCTTCTGCTTTACCTCCCTCCATTCTCACTAGTGCATCAAAACCTCCTCTGACATCTGGTATTGGTCCTCTCCCCCTCACCCCAGTTCATTACCTTCTCCTCCCCTTCCAGGGCCACTGCCTTCTTCTTCTGGTCCTTTAACTCCAACCCCTCCTCGAGTGCTTTTCAAGCTGTCCCAATGCCTTCCCTCGTTGTTGAGGAATGATCCTATTCCTTCTTATGTTGGCATCCTTCAGTTAACTCTTTGAGGGGCAAAAGCATTTTTGATCAAGCTGACATTTACATTCGACATGCCTCCTCTGTAAGTATTTCAGATATATCTTTCCAATTTGTGTATATAGGTTTTAATCATGTTATCATGTTTGTCTTAGTTTTTCACTTCATGCTTCTATATGGGAAACTTGGCCGCTGACCTAGAGAGGGAGAACAGAGAATTGAGGAATCAATTAAGGAGCCTAAAGTCAGCTCCCCCTACTCCTAGTAATGAGGTCACTCAACTTCAAGAGAAGGTAAGTTCGCAAGCCAATATGATGGCCCTTTTGGAGAAAGATTTGCAGTATCATCGCCAAATGTTAGGGGCTAAAGAGGAAGAGAAAAGGCTTTGGATTTGCAAGTACAGAGCCTATCCTCTCTGTTGAGTGTTGAAGTGGTCCAGAAGAATAAGGCTATTTCAGACGCTATTCTTAGATCTTCTATCCTAGAATAGTTTCAAACTTTCATCTCTAGATCTCCAGATTTAGCTCAAGAGTTAGCTTCTCAAAATTTTGAGTTATTACAGCTACAAAAGAGATTGAAAGCTCAAGATTCGGAAATAGATTTCCTCACTAAGGAATCAGAGCGTCTCAAAACTGAAAAGGGCAATCTCCAAGAGAGAGTGGAATGCCTTGAGTCAGAATTACAGACCTATAAGGCGGGCGAAGAGGAAAGATGGGAAGTCCGTCGTCGAGAGTGCCTGACTTATCCTGAGTTCACAAATGAGCTCGTCGGTCGCATGGTAGGGGCCTTAAATCATTCAGTTAATGGGGCTCTGACACAATTGCGAGAAGGAGGGTTCTTACCTCAAGAACCTCCTCCCTGATTCATAGACCGTCGGTGGCTTAACAAGGAGTTACCTAAGGAACTTGTCAACATTTTCAATTAGAACTTTGGTGCACCAGTAAAACTATCTGTGTTAAATTCTTTTGAGGCCATATTTATGAAGCTTACTTACTACTCCAATCATGCTTGTAAATGAATTTTCAGAATAAATATATGTTAAATAAACCATGAAAAGGAGAATTTGTAAAGTAGTTGGGTGCACGTGGCATGTTTCTAAATTATGAATAACTAACTGAGAGTCATGACATACCAGTTTGTCTTCGAAATTGCCCCCGTTTTACTTTAGAACTTGGGGTTGTTTTAATTGTAAATGTACTCTTGAGTGAATGTAAGAAAGACATTGTCTTATCATTTTTCTATCAAGAAGATACCTCCGAATGAATTTGCATCAATATGTGAAGGCCAAAAAATTGATATATCTTGATCAGGCATATACTTCCATGCAAATCTGAATCAAGGTAAAAAAAGGTTGGGATATCACCCCATTTTGGTCGAGAATATCCTTCCGAGCTAGTTTATATTAATATGAGAAAACAATAACGTTATCATATTCAGGTTATGCATATGCTTCCTGAGAGAATATAAAATAACGCTTGAAATCGGGCAGATTGATATATTCTGGTTTGGATTATGTTCCCGAACGAATTTGTCGTGGTGTGAGGAGGGGCCAGGATTGATATATCTCAATCAGGTAAGTATTCTCGAGCAAATTTGCCTTGATGTAAGGAGGCCAGAGAATTAGTATATCTTGGTCAGGCATGTAATCCCGAGCAAATTTATATTGATACGAGAAGACCAGAATATCGATATATCTCGGTCGGACATATAATCTTGATCAAATTTGTATTGATATGAGAAGACCAGAATATTGATATATCTCGGTCGGGCATGTAATCCTGAGTGAGGTATCCAGTGATAATGATATATTGAGGAAGTTGAAATTTGATATGTACCAGTTCCATGCTTAGGGTCTTCACTTATCCTTCAAGAAACGCTGTTGAATTTTCTTTAAAGTTTCATAATTAATTGATGCCGACCAGAGGAAGCCTGCTCAAACTTTGAGGATTTAAAGTCTCCAGTTATCCTTGAGGAAATCAGACTGGTCCTTCTCTAAGGTTCCCAACCGATTATTGTTGAGCGGAGAAAGTACACTCGGACATATCTAAGCGGAGGAAACACACTCGAATAGACTTGAGCAGAGGAAAACGCTTCAATGGTTAGAGGTTTAAAGTCTCCAGTTCCTCTCAAGGAAGCCAGCCCGGTCACTCCTTAAGGTCCTTAATCGACTACTATCGAGCAGAGGAAGCACGCTCGGGCATGTCTGAGCGGAGGAAACACGCTCGAATATAATTGAGCAGAGGAAACACGCTTGAATGGTTAGAGGTTTAAAGTCTCCGATTCCCCTCAAGCAAGCCAGCCCAGTCACTCCTTAAGGTCTCGATCAACTACTATCGAGTGGAGGAAGCACGCTCGAGCATGTCTAAGTGGAGGAAACACACTCGAATAGACTTGAGCCGAGGAAACACGCTTCAATGGTTAGAGGTTTAAAGTCATCGGTTCCCCTCAAGGAAGCCAGCCCGGTCATTCATTAAGGTCCCCGATCGACTACTATCGAGTGGAGGAAACACGCTTCAATGGTTAGAGGTTTAAAGTCTCTGGTTCCCCTCAAGGAAGCCTGCCCGGTCACTCCTTAAGGTCCCCGATCGACTACTATCGAGCAGAGGAAGCACGCTCGGGCATGTCTGAGCGGAGGAAACACACTTCAATGGTTAGAGGTTTAAAGGCTCCGGTTCCACTCAAGGAAGTCAACCCGATCACTCCTTAAGGTCCCCGATCGACTACTATCAAGCGGTGGAAGCACGCTCGAGCATGTCTGAGCGGAGGAAACATGCTCGAATAGACTTGAGCGGAGGAAATATGCTTTAATGGTTAGAGGTTTAAAGTCTCCGGTTTTCCTCAAGGAAGCCAGCCTGGTCACTCCTTAAAGTCCCCGATGGACTACTATCGCGCGGAGGAAGCATGCTCGGGAGAAAAATTGTTTAGTTTATTCTAGTAAATGCATGTATTGATTAAAGAGTTGATGCTTGCATCTTTTCATTATATCCAAAAATTAAATGAAATATAAGGACAAATTACAGGCGTAGTTGTCAGGCTTTGTATGGTCGTAAGTAGTTCGCACTCCAAGGCCTATCAAGATTTCTCCCCACAGAGTCTTGGAGATAATAAGAGCCAAAAGCAAGTTTCTGTATAACTTAGTATAGTCCTCCCCATTGGGGTGCCAATTTAGTAACATCTCCCACAGGTTTGACACACTTCCACACTAAATCCCCTACTTGAAAGAATTGGGGGATAACTCTTTTGTTGTAGTTCTTCCTCATTCACTGTTGATAAGATGTAAGGCGAGTTGCTGCCTTGTCCCAAGCTTCTTCAACAAGATCGAGTTCCATAAGACGTCGACCATCATTATCTTCTTCGTAAAATCGTCTACGATCAGATTCTATCCCCACCACAATGGGGACTACTGCTTCTCCCTCGTATACTAGTTGGTATGGGGTTATCCTCGTGGCTTCTCAAGGGGTGGTATGGTAAAGCCATAGCACACTAGGTAACTCATCTACCCAACTACCACCAATATGATCTTCTAGCTTAGTCTTAAGTCCTCTGACCTCTATTGGTCACTTCTGCTTGCCCGTTACTCTGTGGATATGCTACAGAGGTGAACGCCTGCGCAATGCCATATCCTGCACACCATTCTCTAATCCTCTGTCCCTAGAATTGTCTTCCATTATCAGAGACTAATTTATGGGGAATACCGAATCTGCAAATAATGTGTTGCCATAAGAATTTGATAACTGCATTTTCAATAATTCTTGCCAACGGTTCAGCTTTCACCCACTTTGAGAAATAATCAACAGCTACCAATAGAAACCTTCTTTGGGCAGTGACTAGGGGAAATGGGTCTACTGTGTCCATACCCCATTGATCAAAAGGGCATGAAATGATGGAAGTCTTCAACAGTTGGGTAGGATGATGCGGGATATTTTGATGCTTTTGACAAGACAGACATGTTCTTAAGAGTTGAGCTGTGTCTTCCTATAGAGTAGGCCATAAATACTGTAACGCCCGCCCTCCCTGCTAACCCTAAGGGATGGGGCTACGATACTCTATGTACAAATTTTTCTTTTTAAAACAGCGGAAGACTTAAAATGATTTTCTTAGTTTAATAAAAACTTTTCTTTTGTTTCCTTTTCATCAAATCCGAAATACACTATCATGGCCTTAATAACATGATATCAAATTTAGTAGAAACATAACATCAAATCACACATACGGTACTACAATTCATGATAACAAAGCATAGTTCTTTAAAATTTTTTAAAGCAGGTTCTTATTTGGTTGCCTAGCCACTGCCACACACATCTCCTTGCCTCTCCTGCTGCTCCTCTAGCTCATCCAGCTTTTTCCTTTATCTGTGGTACAAGGACAGTAAGCTGTGAGCACTCATGGCTCAGTAAGTTCCTTTCCTACTCACTAAAATCGAAAATCATAGTATAATCAAAGAATGTCTCAACATGGCATCAATTCAACTAGTCATGACATAATGTAACATACTCTTTTAAGCATATCATGCAACATGAAGAAATCATAACTAGTCATGGCATATCATAGCGTAAGCATAGCATGAAGCATAACATAATCTTATCTAATCATGGCATATCATCATAAAGAGTCATGGCATATCATACACGTGGACATATCATGGAACATAACATAATCATATCTAACCATGGCATATCATAAATCATCATAAGGTATATGCAATATGATTTTGGAAAACATGTATCCAAAAAACATGTGTATGTCTCATGACCTTTAAAACCATTTCTTCTTACATATATACTTGAACATAATCTCAACTTAAAAGGGGATCCCGGCTATGTACCACTTACATATAGCGCGCAACCTATGTAGGTCCAAGGAAGCAAGTCTTGAACCCTACAAGGCAAACATACTAGGCCCTAGTCTTACTCCATCGACCTAGGGGCACTTAGGAGCCCATCCCTAACGAGGCCCGAGTCTTATTCCATCGACCCCGGGGCGCTTATGGAGCCCACCCTTGGTACAAGCCATATAAAGTAAAGTACATGTCATACTTATACATAACATACATCATAAAAGCATGCATCACTTAGGCACACATCATATCATAAAAGTATGCATCACTTAGGCATACATCATGTCATAAAAGTATGCATCACTTAGGCATACATCATATCATAAAGGTATGCATCACTTAGGCATACATCATGTCATAAAGGTATGCATCACTTAGGCATACATCATACCATAAAAATATGCATCACTTAGGCATACATCGTATCATAACAATATGCATCACTTAGGCATACATCATATCATAATAATATGCATCACTTAGGCATACATCATATCATAACAATATGCATCACTTAGACATAGATCATAAAGACATGCATATTTTAAGCATAAAGCATATCTTCAAGCATGCATAATTTAACCACATAGCATATCATGAAAGCATGCATATTTTAAGCACTTAACATAGCGTCATAGCATGCATAATTTAACCACATAGCATATCATGAAAGCATGCATATTTTAAGCACTAAACATAGCATCAAAGCATGCATAGTTTAACCACATAGCATATCATGGAAGCATGCATATTTTAAGCACTGAACATAGCATCAAAGCATGCATAATTTAACCACGTATCATAACATAAGCATGCATATTTTCAGCTCATATCATATCATCAAAGCATGTAAAATTTACCCACATATCATAACATAAAACATGCATCTTTTGAACTCATAACATATTGTAGAAATTCTCATTTTGTATAGTTCACAAGCATACATGTCTAAGCATAAAAGTATATCATGTGCTCATCCAATCATAAGGAACAATGTAACATGATTAATTTGGGTACTAAGCTTCCTAATCCTTTGGGTTCTTATCATGGCCGAAACCCTCTTAGGTGCCCATTTAGGTTTTTAAACACATCCAAGCATGTAGAACCTAATTCATTCACATATCATTTTCATAGGAAGTATCATAACCAAGATTTACTTGGACTCTAAGTTTTCCAAGTCCTTAAACCTCATTTGGCCGAACCTTAACAAGTGTGAATCAAGGTTCTAAATGACATAAAGCATGGAAACCTTAACCATATTTATAGCATTCGTTTCAAGGAATATGGTAAGCACAATTGAGTTAGTTCCTAACTCCTTTAAGCCCTTAAAATTATGTCTTGGCCGAAACTTACAAGTACTCATTTAGGTTTTCAAGCAAGCATACAAGCATGTGAACTTACTCTAACATCATGTATAAATTCATAAGTGGCCTCATACAAGTGGTCATGGCCGAAACTTCCCTTAGCATCAATTTAGGTCACTAACAACATATAGCATGTAAATTTTAGCTTTCTACATTTCATATTTCATGGAGAGTGTCATGAGCATGTTCAATGTAAGTTCTAGGGTTTCTAAAGCATGTATTCCCTTCATGGCCGAGACTCAAAGGTGTCCACTTGAATCATAGTTAAATATATAAGCATGTGAACACAATCAACATGTTATCTCAATTTCATAAGGAGCATCTTTAACACATGAGGTCTAAATTTTAAGGTTTCTAGGTCTTTAAACCCTACATGGCCGAACCTCATCAAGCATGGAATTTGTTCAAATGGCATAAAAGCATAGAAAGTCATAACACATTTCATAACATGTATAAAAGTCAAGCACTATAAGCATACATTCAAGTTGTGTCTTAGGTTTCCTAGGTTTTTCCTTTCTTTATCTCATAGCATATATTTGGCCGAAACCTTCCAAGTCTTTAAACTAGGTTTTAGGTGGCCTAAAGTATGGAAAACCTAAACAAGTTTTATGACAAAAATATCAAAGAAACTATACCTACATGTTTGGTTCACAAACAAGCTAGGACCCTTGTGGTCTTAATTAACATATATCATGCAACAAATTTTCCTATACTCTAATTAAGCATGGGAGCATCAAACAACTTTCATATCTTATTGTCATGGAAGTTTTGAGCATGTTAAAAATCTTTTTAAGATATTCTAAGCCATCCACCTTACCATGGCCGAAACATTAAGAGTGGTGTTCATGAGTTTCTATCAACATACAAGCATGCAACTTCTTTAAGAAACTCTATATTCTATCATATAAACATGGTGAGTTTAAATTCAAAGTATTCCTAACCCTAAACCCTTACTTGGCCGAAATTTGTGAGTGGGATACTTTTGGTTCCAAGTAACCTTCAAGTATGAAAACAATAATGGATCCTTAACCATTTATTTAGAGGGTTTTGTGCAAGTTAGGTAAACAAATAAATTCACTAGCCCTTATAACATTTTTTTTTTGGCCGAAACTCTAGGGTTAGATACATCTCTAATCCAACATCACATATATATAAAAATATGAGAGAAAACCTTTTTACAAAGCATAGAAAAATTATTATGAATCAAGGCTTATTTTAAACATTCCTAGGATCACAAGTCCTTCCTTTGGCCGAATTTTTCACAACTTTGTTCTAGGTTTTAAAATCCTCATAAAATCCAAAAACACATCAAAATCCCTTGTACCACAGGTGAGGGGAAGCTTACATCCTTTTCGCTTGTGGTTCTAAAGTGTGGTCATGGAAGAAGAGGTCTCTTCTTCTTGTTCTCCTCCTTTGATTTCCCTTGGTAGCCTTCCTTGTATTCTAGGAGGAACCTTGTTTTTTTTGGGGGGCCGAAAATGGAGGAGAGGGGGCTGAGGTTCTCGGTGATGGAGAGGAGAGAATGAGAGAAATGAGAGAAAAATAAAATCCTCTCTTTACATACTCTCTTTTATGTTAAGGGGGAAGAGGTAGCAAAATTGGTTTTTGCTTTTCTTCTCCCTTAGCCCCTTTTTTTTATTTTTCTTTTTATTTTATTTATTTATTTGTTCTCATCATTCCTGATGAATCAAGTGGGAATGAATCCCCTTAATTCCCCTCTTTAAGTCACGGCAAAAGAAGAAGAAGAGGGAGAGAAAAGAAGGAAGGCAAGTTGCCTTTCTCTTGCTCTTTTCTTGTTTTCTTTTGGCTAGCTTTTACTCTCACCCTTATCATGAGTTTCCCTCCTTTGCTATCAATATATTATTCCTATCCCAACTGGTTATTACTCATTAATCCTATCATTTACATCATGAGAGGTTCAAGGTTCAATCCTTGACCACTCCCTATTTTTATTTCTTTTTATTTCTTTTTGGTTCAACATTCTACTAATATTTTTCTAAGGAAAGTTCATCATTCTCATATTTATCTTAAAAGCTTAGTGGGTGTTACAAATACCCAGCCAATAAAATCTTACGTGCTAAAGATCTGCCCCAATATGACTGCCACATGAACCTTGATGAACCTTCTGTAAGATGTATTTCATATTCTCTGGTCTAATGCATTTGAGCAAGGGACTAGAAAAGGCCCTTTTATAAAGCTGATCCCCTATCAAAGTATACCGAGTGACTTTCTTCTTAAAGACTCTCACTTGTTCGACATTACCTGGTAAGGCACCTAGTTGCAAAAATGATATGATCGGCGCTCTCTAGTCTCCTTGTGTCTCCATGTTAGCTTGTCTTTTAATACAAGACACCAGTACTGTTTGCTCTTACTGGTCAGTATAGGTTCCAAGGTACTATCGCTGATGCAAGCTTCGCCAGTTCATCCGCCACTTGATTCTCTGATCCGGGGATTTTCTATATATTTACCTCTTGGAATGTAGCCTTCAATTTATCAAAAGATTTTTCATATAACTTAAGTCGATCACTACTAATCTCAAACTTGCCTGACAATTGTTGTGCTGCCAGTTGAGAATCTGAGTAAATCCATACCCGAGCAACTCCCACATGTCGAGATGCTTGTAGGTCAGCTATTAATGCTTCATATTCTGTTTCATTGTTGGTGACTCTATAACTTAGCTAGACAGAAAGTTGAACCCGATCTTCCCTGGGAGATATAAGAAGAATACCAACACCACTACCCTGTCTAGTAGAAGACCCATCTATATAAATTTTCCAAGTCCCTTCTTCTTCGAGGCCCTGCACTTCTATTATAAAGTCTGCCAGAGCTTGAGCTTTAATTGTTGAACGAGGTTGATATTTTATGTCATATTCACTGAGTTCAGTCGTCCATTTGATCAATTGCCCGGATGCTTCTGGATTAAGAAGCACTCGCCCGATAGTACTATTAGTTAATACTATGATTGCGTGTGATAAGAAGTAAGGCCGTAATCATCTAGATGTTAACACCAAGGAATAAGCTAATTTTCCGAGTGTAGTGTACCTACACTCGGCTGCTTTCAATAGATGACATGAAAAATACACGGGTTGTTGTTCCTTCCCCTCCTGCCTCACTAGCACCGAGCTTACAGCATGCTCATTTGCTGAAGATAAACCCATAAGGTTTCTCCTACTACAGGCTTAGCTAACACAGATAGGGTTGACAAGTAATCTTTTAATTCTCAAAATGCGTTGTCACATTCTTCATCCCATTGAAATTTATTGGCCTTTCGAAGTATCTTGAAGAAATGAAAACTTCGGTCGGCTGAGCGGGAGATGAAGCGGGATAATACGGTGATTCGCCCGATTAGCCTTTGAGCTTCTTTCATATTGCGTGGGGGCTCCATATCCTGGATCACTCGGAATTTGTTGGGGTTTGCTTCTATCCCTCGCTCGATCATAATATAGCCCAAGAATTTACCACTTCTGGCTCCAAACAAGCATTTGCCAAGATTGAGTTTAAGTCCATATTGCCTTAAGGTTCGACATGTTTCCTCTACATCTCTGCACAAGTCAACAACCCGAGATGATTTAATTAAGATATCATCCACATATACCTCCATATTTCTCCCTATCTATTTCTGAAAGACTTTGTTCATGAGCCTTTGATAGGTTGCCCCAGCATTCTTTAGTCCAAAAGGCATAACCCTATAACAATAGGTACCTTCAGCTGTAATAAAACTAACCTTTTTTTGATCATCCTTAGCCAGAGGTACTTGATGATAGCCCTGGTAGGCATCCAGCATACAAATGTATTCACTTCTGGCTGTAGAGTCCACTACTTGATCAATGCGCAGCAGCGGATAGTAATCTTTTGGGCAAGCTTTGTTGAGGCCCCGAAAGTCAATACACACTCTCCACTTATTTCCTGGTTTAGGTACCAGGATGACGTTGGCTAACCAGTTGGGAAATTGCACTTTCCTAATGTATCCCGCCTCCAGTAGCTTATCCACTTCTTCCTTGATGATCTAGTTTTGGTCGGCCCTCAAAATCTCTTTTCTTTTGCTTGACAGGCCTAGCATCAGGATAAACATGTAATGAGCGTTCCATTACTAGAGGGGAAATACCTGTGACCTCCTTGGGAGTCCATGCGA
Source organism: Zingiber officinale (assembly GCF_018446385.1). Lineage (NCBI taxonomy): Eukaryota > Viridiplantae > Streptophyta > Magnoliopsida > Zingiberales > Zingiberaceae > Zingiber > Zingiber officinale. The sequence continues at coordinate 67,827,467 of NC_055991.1, forward strand.
ACACATCGTTGTTCCGGCTCAAACATTGTATCAACTCAGTTTTGAGTGGAGGGTCCAAGTCGGCCGCCCAATAAGTTATAGCTTATGGTCGCCCAGTCTACATTTGTACCTCCTCCTTTTCTTCATATATCAAACTGGGCGGTTTCTCCTAGATAGCATTAACCTCCATCCTCTGGATTTTACGGGCGACATTAGCCTCTGTTCGAATGATTTCCAAATAGCACTTCCGTGCAAGTAACTGATCTCCCCAAACTTCTCCTACTTGGTTATCAACGAGGAACTTTGCCTTCTGGCAGAAAGTAGAAACGACCATCCAAAACTAGTTCAAGGCTGGCCGACCCAACATAACGTTATACGCAGAAGGTGCATCCACCATCATGAAATAAGATCTCTTGGTTCTCATCAGGGGCTCCTCCCCCAAAGAGATGGCCAATTTTATCTGGCCAAGCGGTTGAACTTCATTGCCAGTGAAACCATAAAGGGGAGTTACCATGGGTAGTAGCTCACTCGGGTCTATCTGCAACTAATCAAAAGCTTTTTTGAAAATAATGTTGACAGAGCTACCAGTATCAATAAAAGTATGGGAAATATTATAGTTAGCTATGACTACTTTTATTATAAGAGCGTCGTCGTTGGGTACTTCCACTCCTTCCAGATCTTTAGGACAAAAATTGATTTCCGGTCCCGCTACCTTTTCTGTGCTGCATCCGACTGCATGGACATGAAATCGCCAAGCGTGTGCCTTTCTCACCCGATTAGAGTCGCCATCATTGGCCCCGCCTGTTATCATATTAATATTTCCTCGGGTGGCATTGCTCCGATTTTCTTCTTGTCGAGCAATTGCTATCTCGGGCTGCGCCGGTTCATGTGCTCGGGATGGCCTGCAAGGCAATTGCAATGTTCCCTGTTGTGTTTCAGTCGCCTGATATTCCCACTTAGGAGGACTGTTATGCCTCTAGTAGGGTTGTCGGTTGGGAGATCGCCAGCGATAACGATTGTTGTTGGTTCTCTGGTTTCTTAGGGCAAAGTAATTTTCAATGTAGTGAGTACCCGACATATGATAGGTACACCATCTTCGAGGGGCTTCTTGTGGCATCTCCACATGTTGGACTTCTTGCGGTCTTCGCTCAGGCTGGCGAGGTGGAGGGAGAGCTCCACGAGGCCCCCTTGGCGGTTGAACAGGAGCTACAGCTCCCTCGTGGACTGTGGTTGAGACATGTGTTGTACTCTCCTTCTTACGAGCTGCTTGAGCTTCTTCAACATTAATGAATTCTGTAGCTCGCTCAATCAACAAATCAAAATTGGTTGGGGGATTACGCACTAAGTCCTTGAAAAAATCATTATCTTTGAGGCCTTGAGAGAAATCACTCACCAATATCTCTTTAGTAGCATTAGGAACATCGATAGCTACCTGATTAAACCTCTTGATATATGCACCGATGCTTTCCTTAGGTCCTTGTTTGATAGAGAAAAGACTCCAAGGGGTCTTGCGATATCTTCGATTGCTAGAGAAATGATGCAGAAATACTTCACGGAAATCATTGAAGCATCGAATAGAGCTCTCTGGTAAGCGTTTAAACCATCTTTGAGCTGCTCTAATAGGGGTAGTGAGGAACATTCAACATTTGACCCCATCAGAAAATTATTGTAGCAGAGAGGTGTTCTCAAATTTAGTAAGATGATCCTCTAGGTCTGTAGTCCCGGAGTATTCTCCAACATTCAAATTTTGATAACGCTTTGGCAATGGGTCATCAAGAACTCTATAAGAGAATGGAGTAACAATTCTTTCGGGAGAGCTATCATTGGTCACCATTTTTCCTTTGCGCTTTTCCTTTACTGGTGTTTCATCAAAGGACTCTTGCAACACCGGCTTTCGCCCTCCTTGTTCCATGAGAGGGCGAAAAAATACCCGAGGATGTCTAGTGGGGGAAATAGGAGCAAGGGTTATATAAGCCACATCATCTTCTTCCAAACCTTTGTTTTTGCGGTGATCTGTAGTCGAGATCGTCGGATTTATTACTACCGGCAGGGTACCTCTAGTATTAGTGTTAGGTCACCTTCTGCTGTTGTTGTTGTTGTAATGCCTTCTGGTGAGTTGATGAGCAACTCCAGGTCTTCTTGGGTCAGAGTAATAGTGTTAGGTTTTTTCCAGTGTCCTCCATCACGTAGTCTCTGATTCAGGTAATAGAATTCCTACAGACGACACCAAATTTGATCATGTCTGAGAGCTTGCGAGATGAAGCACTGAGTGACAATGGGTGACGACGAATAATGATTCTGATGAACTTGAGGGGATCGGAGAAAACCACAGCGGACCTCACTAATGCTCTAATGCCAGACAATCGATCCGAGAAAACCAAAGCGGATCTTATGAATGATACCTCACAAAAGGGAACTCCGATGAAGTGGCTCCGGGGATCAGCGGAAACTCTGCTATCCGGTGGATGAGATGATCTCGTCTTCCTGCACACAACGAGACCGACCGACAAAGCGTTAGTGACCTAAGATCGGGGTGGGAATCCCTGGCTAGGCTCTCCGATGCTCAAGTTAGTCTCTGGCAAGAAGTAGAAGAAGCAGATATGAAAATTAGGGTTTAATCTGGATGCAATGCGTATGTTTGCTTACCTTGCTAGTGGAGAGGATTCCCCTTTTGAATCCACCTCATCTAACCTCCACAGTCTTGAGGTGGACCCCGGTTTATTAAAGTTTGTTAAGAGATGGTGTAAGCCAGAATTATCATAATAATTTAAGGAATATTTTTCTTGTCCCAGATGTACTTGTTTGTCGTTTAGCATACCTACGGAGAATTTTAGAAGATATTTGCTGCCAAATTGATTAAGCTGTCATATGATTGTATATTGTTATGGTTCACCTATTGCATATACTTGATTAGTCACATAAGCTTATTTTGTATATATACGGAATACATTCTGCCCGTATTAGTCTTAGTCAGCATTCTATACTCGATCGACTATTTATACCCGACCAAGACTTCATTATAAATATACATAAGGTTGAAGATCCTTATGTTCGATCTATTCCTCATACTCGACCTGTCTATTGAACCCAGGCGGTCATACCTTGCCAACCGAGATTGATTGGTCGAGCGTATAAAGGCGCCCTCGCCCCTCAATTCTTCCTTCGGTTGATCGCATGTCGTTAAACGCCTCTGCGATCGACCGATCTATTCGGCTGGTCCTGTTGGGAATTTCAGGCCTCAAAAATCACTTTTTTCAATTGCAAAAACCCCGATTCCCATGCCAAAGGATCTATGTGAAGTAAAATAAAACAAAAAAATTCGAGTACGAGTTTACTAAAGCCTAGATCTACACTAGGTGAAGAGCCTTTTACCCTTGATGTGATGCCCTTCGCAATCCCGCTCGTCAAAAGGGTGCTGGATCTCGAGAGTGTCAAAGTAGACACTCCTCTAGAAGTATCCACACGAACAAATCAATGGAGGGAGAGCCTTAGAGTGTGCTAGCACTCCTAGAGGGTCTCGGCCAAGGAGGAGGAGAGGGAGAGCAAGAAGATGCAAGGAGGAAGATGATGGAATCAATTGGCTTGAATGAAAAATCAATCTCATTCACTCACTAAAGTGGTCGGCCACATGTGTAACTCCTCATTTAATGTGGTCGACCACATTAAATTGAAAGGGGATTTGTAACTTCCATGAGGTGGCACACACATGTGCTAGCCTTGATGATGTGGCATACCATCATTGGTTCTCCTAATGCCAACTCACAAATGAGGTGGCAAATGGTCAAGTCAAACTTGACCTTTCATCTTCCTTCTCAAGTCAAGTCAAACTTGACCAAATCTCTCTCATGGTTGATCTAATCTAACCATTTGATTCAAACCAACTTAATATAATGAATCTAATTCATTTAATTAAATTGATTCAATGAGTCATAATCTAAATTAGACTCATTGAACACATGAATCAACTTGAGTCCAACTAAATTAGCTCAATTAGGATTACTCTTAATCCAATTTGATTCATCACATGAATCTAATCCTCTTGGTTCATCATATGAACCTAATCTCCATCTAATTATCCTCTGTGTGTGTCCCTATAGGTTCTTATAATGTTGGCAATGCTCCTAAACCAATTTAGAAATATAAGTAATGAGCTGTATCTAGCACCACATCATTACTACCCAAGTTATAAGAATGTTGAGATCCAACATCACCTTGTGACTACTAATTGTGACTCCTCACAAAATATGACAAGTGCCCTTCTATCCTTGACTTCTAGATTGATCAATGTGAGGCATAGACCGTGTCATCCTCTAATCAATCTAAATCTTGAACTCCAAGTAGACTCACTCAATCAAATGAGCTCAACATCTCATATTGACTCATTTGGGCATGGCCATGCACTTAGTGGTCTCACTCTATCAAGAATATTGATGTCTCTCCCGTCATATAGGAGGGATAGATCCCATCTACATCACTCACATCCCTCTGCATAATTTGTTGCATACCCAGTAACCACCTTTATAGTCCACCCAGTTATGGGTGACGTTTGATGAAACCAAAGTACATAACTCCTTATGTAGGGATCCATGGTGACTTCAGGTCCAAGGACTAGTAGTCATACTAATAGCCACATGAGAAAATATATGATACTCATATAACGATCCATGATACTTTCTCATGACGGGTCATTCAGTATACATTCTCCAATGCATACCCATGTGTCAACTTGATATCTCTATATCCATGACTTGTGAGATCAAGTCATCGAGTTGACCTACATGCTAGTCTTATTGCATTAACATTGTCCCTGAATGTTAATACTCGACTAGGAATGATTAAGAGTAGTGTTCCCTATATCATCTCACTATCGATTCAACCAATCGATTGATATAGGTAAGAACCTTCTACTCAAGGACGCTATTATACTTAGTTATTTGGCACCAATAAGAGTAAGTATAATAACCAAAACAAATGTCTTTATTTATATAAGAATATGATACAATGAGTCCATACAATAATCATCAAATGATTGGCTCTAGGGCTCTAACTAACAGGTCCTACCTTATCGACCGAGACTAATCGGTTGGGTGTATGTAGGCCTTCATGATATCTTAATGCTAAGTTCTTTTACTTTCGATCGGTCTCTTATACTCGACCGGTCTTTGCCTACCGACCTCATATGATCGGTCGGTCTATTGAGTACGCCTGACCCTGTATCATTGACCAGAATCATCTAGTCGGGTTTATTGAGACACCATTATCCGATAACCCTTCCTTCAGGCAACTGTAGGTTATGGGTTATATGAGACTAAATGCATCTATGTTTGGTCGATCTATGGAACCCGGTCTACCTTTGCCCGCCAAGCTTATAAGCTTGATCGGTATATTACGCCCGTCCGATTTTTGTCTATTGTGTACAAGGTCAAGAACTTTTACATTCGGCCAACTCGCTATGTTGGGTTGGTCATGTATGCTCGGTCGAGTACCCATGCTCGATCGGTCTTTGCTTACCAAACTCATATACTTGGGTGACTCTGCTACGTTCCAGACCACCCATGGCAAAACTTTCTTTACATCGGATCGATCCTTTAATCCTACCGACCGAACATACTCAGTTGGTCGTTTGGTTGGTTCTACATGCTTAGTCGGTCTATCACATCCGACCTATCTCTGTCGGCCACGCATGTAGCGATCCCCTTTGCCGAGTCTAACTTTTTCTGGGCGGCTCCTCCTCTTCTCGCCCTTCTCCGCCTTCCTCATCCTCGTTATCTTTCTTCCCTTCTCCTGCAAGGGGGTCCCCTTATCATAACTCATATCACTAGCCTCCCCTTCAAGTCTAGTCGAAGGAGGTGTCGCCGACTGACTAGACCTAAGTCTGTTTATGACCTTTTGCTACCTTTTTTGGCAGCTCTACAGTGACTCTTACAATGATCTTACGACTTCTTTTACAGTGATCCTGTGACTTCTTTTATAGTGATCCCGTGATCTTTCTTACAGTGACCCCGTGACTCCTTTTGTCATGTTAAATAGAGCTGTGCTATTGATTCCTTCCACACCCATCTTCATTCCCCTTGGCTCTATTTTACTCTATAGGCTTATAGAGACTCATGGCCTCAGATCCTTCCTTCTAGGATCAATTGCTGCGAGAGATAAGGAAAACTTTGGCTGTGGCGGTGCAGGCTCTAGACCGGTATTGTTCCCCGCACAGGGAACCGGAGATGCTACCGTCGTCATCCTCGTCCCCAGTTCATTCTGAGACATCTTCGAGGGACAAAGTTTATCAGGATCTAGAATGCATGACTAAGGAGTTAAATGATTTGAAGGCTCGTTATGCTTCAGATATAGCTGCGCTGACCAGGAAGATCCATACAGCAAATCTGCTAATATCGCAACAACGACAAGAGTTAGATCGACTTCAAGCTAAGGTGGGCATTCTGCAAGCTGAGTTGGATCAACTTAGACTGAGGGTGGACCCTTCAGTCACCTGTTTGAGCGGGTAAGCTGCCCAAATCATCTGGAGAATAGGACAATTTTCTCCTATATGTCCAAGTTGTCATTCTCCTTTTCATCATCCTTTAATCTGACGTCTATAGACAGACAGTACCGGGCAAAATATCCCCCCCTACTTGATCAGGGATAGTTCGAGTGGGGTTGATATAATTATGGCAACCCCATAACTATGTTTGCAACCCCATAACTGTGTTTATAAATCTATTGTCGATAGTATTAAAATTCGATATTTGAGATGGACGTGCAATGTAATGTGTTTGGTTATGCATTGTAACACCCATAGGATCCCTAATGATTTCATATGAATTGTTGCATGATTAGAATAGGCCTTATGTGGATTTTTCCAAAATAAAAGGAAAAATTAGAACCAAAAAGAGGCATGACCAAGGTTTGAACCTTGGACCTCTTAGCAAGTGGTTCTAGGTAATAACCAGTAGCCCCAACAGGGGTGTGCTGTTATAAAAGAGATGGAAATTGTAGTTAAAGGTAGGGAATGAGAAGACTCCCTTTCACTAAGAAGGAAAATTTTAAGTTTTCTTCTTCTTCTTTCAATGAGAAGTTGGTTTTGCCTTCTTCCTTCATTGAGAATAAATAGGAAAATAGGAAAGGAAAACTTCATTTTTGCTTCCCTCTTCCTCATTCCTCCTCCTCTCCACCGAAATCAAGCCATCCTTCCTCACCATTGCCGAACCAAGCTAAGGTCCCCTTCTAGGGAAGTTTCACGAAGTAAGGGTATTGTAACACCCACGAAATATTTAAGCTATACATATGGGTATTCTCTTTGAGAATAAAAGAAAAAAAAAGAGAAATATAACCAAAAAGAAATAAAAAAGAGAGAGGAGTTAAGGTTTGAACCTTGAACCTCTCACAATAGATAAAGCTAAATTGGTGTATGATAACCACTAGAGACATGAATGATATATGAATAGAAAAGAATGGAAATTGTAGTTAAAAGCAAGAGTATGATTAAGTAAGGGAGCAAGAGAAAATCAAGTAGCTTTCCTCCTCTTCCTCTTGGTTAAGAGAAGAAGCAAGCAAAAGGACAAATTGCCTTTTTCTTCTTCCTCTTACCATTTTCGTGGGAATGAAGAGGGTGAAGGAAAAGAGGAGTCAAGTGGATGAATTGAGACATTCTCCTTTTTTCTTTCTTCCTCATTAAGGATAAATAGGAATAAGAGAAGAGAAGGGAAAGAAATGTTGGCTACTTCTTCCTCCTCCTTCTTTCTCCTTATTCCTCCACCAAGACCTAGAGCTCCTCCCTCTCCCATTTTCGAATCCAAGTTAAGTTTTCTCCCTAAGAAAACTAATTCACAAGAAGGAGTCCTCAAGATCTACTCCTTACAAGCAAGAGAAGAAAAAGGGAGAACTAGGAAGAGAAGCTTCTTCTTCCTCTTCACAAAAGTACTTTCTTTTAAGAAAAACTAAGCAAGAAGTTGTGAGTATCCCCTCACCTGTGGTACAAGTGTTTCATATGTCTTCCATGAGTTTAGATTGTGTAAAAGAAAAACCTAAGGTTTCTTCTTGAAACTTTCGGCCACTAAAGCATGAAAGAAAACTTAAGAAAAGCTTAAAACCAAATCTAATATGCTCATGGTTTTCTTTATGATTTGATATGAAGTTCTTATGCTTACATGTTGTTTAAAACCTAGATGCCTCCACTTAGGTTTCGGCCATGATAAGATTAAAGGCTTGGGAAAGCTTAAAACCAAATCTAATATGCTCATGGTTTTCTTTATGATATGATATGAAGTTAGCTTGATGTTCTTATGCTTGCATGTTGCTTAAAACCTAGATGCCCTCCACTTAGGGTTTCGCCATGATAGAATTTAAGGGCCTAAGAAAGCTTGGAAACCAAATATAACATGCTCATGATTTTCCTTATGATATGATATGAAGTTAGCTTGATGTTCTTATGATTGTAGGTTGCTTAGACTTAGTTTCATGCTCCTTAAAGTTTCTTCCACAACCAATTAAAGGACCTAGGAAGCTTAGAACCTAAACTAAATATGCTCATGATGTTCCTTATGGTATATGATATGAAATTGGTTTAGGGTTTACATGCTTTTATGTTGCTTGTAACCTAGAGACATGCTTAACAAGTTTTGGCCACAACAAGTTTAAGGACCTAGGAAGCTTAGAACCTAAACTAAATATGCTCATGATGTTCCTTATGGTATATGATATGAAATTGGTTTACGGTTTACATGCTTTTATGTTGCTAGTAACCTAGATCCATGCTTGGCAAGTTTCGGCCATGATAGGATTAAAAGACCTAGGAAGCTTAGAACATAAACTAAACATGCTTATGATGTTCTTATGATAAGTGTTATGAAGTTGGTTTAGGGTTATATGCTTTTATGTTGCTTGTAACCTAGGGAAATCCCTTGCATGTTTCGGCCACCCTATGGAATTAGGGTTAGAGACCCAATCATGATTCACTATGTGTTTCACATGCTATGACATGAATTAAGAGATGCTAGTTAATGTTTTCCATGCATGATTATGTTTCCCTATGATATTTTTTATGCTTACTTATGTATGCTTATGTATCATGTATGATAATGTCTTTTATGATGTGCTATATGCTCAAGTATGCATGCTTTATGATATGACAAGTAAAGGCCTAAGAGATGCTTCCCTTTTTGTTGGGACTAAGAGCACTCTTTATGATATGACAAGTAAAGGCTTAAGAGATGCTTCCCTTTTTGTTGGGACTAAGAGCACTCTTCATGATATGATAAGTAAAGAACTAAGAGTTGCTTCCCTATTAATTGGAACTAAGAGCACTCTTCATGATATGATAAGTAACTATGACATGCTATTTTACTTTGTATGGCTTGTACCAAGGGTGGGCTCCATAAGCGCCCCTAGGCCGACGGTCTATGAACGGGTCTAGTAAAAGGGATGGACTCCTAAGTGCCCCTAGGTCGATGGTCTATGAAATGGGCCTATTGTAGGATCGAAAAGAATTTAGACCCATGATCTTTTCCATGTGTTTTCCAATATGGGACTATGTTTGTAACCTTGCAACCCCAACACCTAGTTCCTAGTAGGTTCAAGATTTGCTACCTTGGATCTATTTAAGATGCGCGCATTTATGTATATATGTGGTACAAGCCGGGCCCTCATGTTGAGATTATGTTTAAGTATTATATGATATGTTTTCTTTAAAAGATATTTTGCACATGACATGACGCATGTTTTTTTGAAAGACATATTGCATATACTTATACGATATGATAAGTTATGATATGTGATGATATGATATGTTATGAGATGATATAGCAAGATGTTTCTTTATGATATGATATGATACGATGCTCTTTTATTTTATGAGATGATATAGCATGATGTTTCTTTATAACATGATATGATATGATGCTCTTTTATTTTATGAGATGATATAGCATGATGCTTCGTTATATGATATGATATGATGCTCTTTTATTTTATGAGATGATATAGCATGATGCTTCGTTATGATATGATATGATATGATTCTCTTTTATTTTATGAGATGATATAGCATGATGTTTTTTTATGACATGATATGACATGATGCTCTTTACTTTATGATATGATATGTTATGATGCTCTTTTACATGATATGATGTTCATATGATTATGTCTCCATGCTATATGCTTATGTGCTTATGCTATGATATATGGTTTTTGTGAGTAGGAAAAGATCTCACTAAGCCTATGTGCTTATAGTTTACTTTCTTTGTACCGCAGATAAAGGCAAAGGATGGGTGAACTAAGGGAGCAGTAGGAGAGGCAAGAGATGTGTGTGGTAGTGGCTAGGCTAAGGAAAAGACCTGCTTATATTAATTTATGCATGATATTAACTATGTCTATCTTATGTTAATGTTTTGCATGATTACTTGACACTTGTTCATGTTTATGAAAGAAATTGATTTCATGACCTCATTCACTTAGAGGTATACAAGAATATCTAAATAAGTACTTTCGCTGCTTTAGAAAATAAATTTTAATATGCATGTATATTCCCCGTACAGTAAACTCGCCCTACTAGCAGGAAGGGCGGGCGTTACAGGTATTCTCTTAGTGAATCAAGCGAGAGGATGTAAGTATTCCCCTCACCTGCAGTACAAGTAGCTTCGTATGTTTTTATGCTTAAAGTTTGCTTGAAAACTAGGGTCTTGCATTACATGTTTCGGCCAAGTAAGAATAAAAGAAGGTAGATGAAATTTAGGACCTAATTATGCTTGGTTATGACTCTTCATGATATATAACCTACTATGTGATGCTAGTTTAATGATCTCATGCTTTAGGTTGAATGAAAAGTTAGATCCATGCTCCTAAGGTTTTGGCCAAGTAAGAATAAAAGAAGGTAGATGAAATTTGGGATCTAACTATGCTTGTTTATGACTTCTCATAATATATAACCTACTATATGATGCTAGTTAAATGTTTTCATGCTTTAGGTTGCACAAGAAGTTAGAATGATGCTTTAGGGTTTCGGCCAAGGAAGAATAAAAAGGGTTAGATGAAATTTAGGATCTAACTATGCTTGTTTATGACTTCTCATGATATGTAACCTACTATATGATGCTAGTTAAATGTTTTCATGCTTTAGGTTGCACAAGAAGTTAGAATGATGCTTTAGGGTTTTGGCCAAGGAAGAATAAAAAGGGTTAGATAAAATTTAGGATCTAACTATGCTTGTTTATGACCTCTCATGATATGTAACCTACTATATGATGCTAGTTAAATGTTTTCATGCTTTAGGTTGCACAAGAAGTTAGAATGATGCTTTAGGGTTTCGCCCAAGGAAGAATAAAAAGGGTTAGATGAAATTTAGGATCTAACTATGCTTGTTTATGACCTCTCATGATATGTAACCTACTATATGATGCTAGTTAAATGTTTTCATGCTTTAGGTTGCACAAGAAGTTAGAATGATGCTTTAGGGTTTCGGCCAAGGAAGACTAAAAAGGGTTAGATGAAATTTAGGATCTCATTTTGCTTGTTTATGATTTCTTATGATATGTAACCTACTATATGATGCTAGTTAAATGTTTTCATGCTTTAGGTTGCACAAGAAGTTATTATGATGCCTTAGGGTTTCGGCCAAGTAAAAATAAAAGGGGTTATAGGAAATGTAGAAACCTAATTATGCTTGTTATAATTCCTCATGATAAGTAACCCACCATATGATGTTAGTTTAAAGGTTTCATGCTTTAGGTTGTTAAAAGAAACATAGACACATGCTTATAGGTTTCGGCCAAGGCTTGTGCATTAGGGTTACAAACTTCTATATGCTTACCAAGAGTTTCACTTGCTATGCTATGTATGGTATAAAGGTTTCATGCTTTAAATTGGAAAAAAAAAAGAATAGAGTCATGCTTACATGTTTCAGCCAAGACAAGGAAACTATGTTAAGGAGCTACCTAGGGTTCCAAAGGGCCTCACATGTCATGCTAAATACTATGAGATATTAGGATATTGATTCCATGTTATTATGTTGCTTGAAAACCCATGATTCATACTTATATGTTCCTTATAATATGAAATGAATTTCATGTCACCATGTTAATTGATATGTGTACTTATGACATCATGTTAAGCTTACCTATGATATGTTATATGTATGTGCACTTATGCTATCATGTTATGTTTTCCTTATGACTTGCCATATGTTATGTGCACTTTATGCCATCATGTTATGCTTATGTAAGGCTTATGTATGATGAAAAGCCTAAGAGATGCTTCCCTTAAGTTGGGATTAAGAGCACTCTTCATGATATGATAAGAACATGATATGCTATGATATGACAAGAACATGATATGCTATGATGTGACAAGAATCATGATATGCTATTTTACTTTTGTATGGCTTGTACCGGGGATGGGCTCCTAAGTTGCCCCTAGGTCGATGGTCAAAGAAATGAGCCTAGTAAAAAGGGATGGGCTCCTACGTTGCCCCTAGGTCGATGGTCAAGGAAACTGGCCTAGTTCCTAGTAGGTTCAAGATTAGCTACCTTGGATCTATTTAGGATGCGCGCAAATTCATGTATGTGGTACAAAGTCGGGCCCTCATGTTGGGATTATGTTTAAGTACCTATATGATATATGTTTTCAAAAGAACATCTCGCATCTACTCATTCATGCTATACGTTACATGTTTTCAAAAGAACATCTTGCATCTACATGTCTCATGATATATGATTTCTTATGCTTTAGAAGAATGCTCTATGGAGATATTTCATGTTATGTGATCTTTATGCTTTAGAAAAAAATGCTCCCTTGAGATATGTTTATGATGCCTAGATGAATATGCTATTACCTTTTGATTATGCTCTCATATGTTATGCTTATGCTCTTTTGAGATATGCCTATGATACTTAAATGAACATGTCACTACTCTATGGATGGTTTATGATTTATGATTTTGTGAGTAGGAAAGGAACTTACTAAGCCTATGTGCTTATAGTTTTATGTTTTCCTTGTACTGCAGAAAAGGGTAAGGAATGGCTAGACTAAGAGGAGCAGTAGGAAGGGCAAAGATGTGTGTGGTAGTGGCATGGTGGAATAGATCCATTTGGGTTTCAAACTTATATGTATCTATGTTGTGCATGAGAAACATGTTTTGACTTTATGCTTTTGATAATAACTTGAGCAAGTATGAATAGTTTATGCACTTATGTTCTTCTTGTTTCATGTTAATATGCTTATGATATCATGAATCATGTCTCAAATGGTTGATAGTAAATCAAGTTATATGCATGAATACTAGGATGTTCACATGTTATGTTAAAGGATTAGCTTGTTAGCATGTTTAATATATGATATGATTATATTGTTCACATGTCATGTTTAGTTAATATGTGGTCTGTCCTGTCTACAAAACTAGGCGGGCTTGAGAATTATTAATATATCTTAACTTTTTACCGCACTATAGTTTAATATTAACCCTTTCTATTTATTACACCTAGGTAATCAAACACCTTTTTGACATTTTTTGCTCATTGATTGGCCCTTCAACGGTAAGAGAACAGTGATAATGTGTGATATGACGGCGCTGATACGAGTATGATTTGGCCTGTTGTGTTTATTATAAATGCTTACTTGCGGTTTCCTGACGTGTGTTTGCTAATTTCTCTTTCCTGACGTAATAAGTCACACGTTCTTGTGGTAACATCCTGTCGCATCTTTTTTTTGCGACATCCACGGTTCCCTTTATGAGTGATCTTCACATCCAACAGTAGTTCTTATCCCTTAATACTTTCAAAAACCCCTAAACCCTTCGCCTCTTTGTCTTCTTCCCTACGCTTTTTCCTGATATTGCTATCTGGGTTTTTCGTATTCTCAACTGACCTCCCTCCCTTTCCTATCTCTCTGTGTTGTTCCTTCTTCTTCAAACCTCAGTAAGTTGTTTTTCTTGCATTCTTGTATTGTCTCTCCGCGTTGTTTTTCTTGCATTCTTGTGTTCTTGCCAGACAATCAATCCGAGAAAACCAAAGCGGATCTTATGAATGATACCTCACAAAAGGGAACTCTAATGAAGTGGCTCCGGGGATCAGCTGAAACTCTGCTATCCGGTGGACAAGATGATTTCATCTCCCTGCACACAACGAGACCGACCGACAAAGCGTTAGTGACCTAAGACCGGGGTGGGAATCCCTGGCTAGACCCTCCGACACTCAAGTTAGTCTCCAACGAGAAGTAGAAGAAGCATATATGAAAATTAGGGTTTAATCTGGATGCAATGTGTATGTTTGCTTACCTTGCCAGTTGAGAGGATTCCCCTTTTTATTCCACCTCATCTAACCTCCACAGTCATGAGGTGGACCCCGGTTTGATAAAGTTTGTTAAGAGATGGCATAAGCCAGAATTATCATAATAATTTAAAGAATCTTTTTCTTACCCCAGATGTACCTTCTTTGTCGTTTAACATACCTGCGGAGAATTCTAGAAGATATTTGCCGCCAAATTGATTTAGCATACCTTCTTGTTATGGTTTACCTGTTACATATACCTGGTTAGTCACATAAGCTTATTTTGTATATATACGGAATACATTCTGTCTGTATTAGTCTTAGTCAGCATTCTATACTCGATCGACTATTTGTACCCGACCAAGACTTCATTATAAATAAGCCAGAAACTACATAAGGTTGACGATCCTTATGTTCGATCTATTCCTCATACTTGACCTATCTATTGAACCCGGGCGGTCATACCTTGCCGACCGAGATTGATCAGTCGGACGTATAAAGGCGCCCTTGACCCTCTATTCTTTCTTCGGTCGATCGTATGTTATTAAACGCCTTTGCGATCGTTCGATCTATTCGGCCGGTCCTACCTTATCGACCGAGACTAATCGGTAGGTTGTATGTAGGTCTTCATGATAGCTTAGTGATAAGTGCTTTTACTTTCGAACGGTCTCTTACACTCGACCGGTCTTTGCCTGCCGACCTCATATGATCAGCCGGTCTATTGAGCACATCCGATCCTGCATCATTGACCAGAATCATCTAGTCAAGTTTATAGAGACACCATTATCTGATAACCCTTCCTTCTTGCAGCTGTAGGTTAAGGTTTATATGAGACTAAATGTATTTGTGTTCGGCCGTTCTATGGATCCCGGTCCGCCTTTGCCCGCCAAGCTTATAGGCTTGATCGGTATATTACGTTCGTCTAATTTTTGTCTATTGTGTACAAGGACAAGAACTTATACATTTGGGTGACTCTCTATGTTGGGTCGGTCATGTATGCTCGGTCGAGTACCCGTGCTCGATCGGTCTTTCCTTACCAAACTCATATACTTGGGCGACTCTGCTACGTTCTGGACCACCCATGGTTAAACTTTCTTTACACCGGATCGATCCTTATATCCCACCGACCGATCATATTCGGTTAGTCATTTCTGCTGGTTCTACATGCGCGGTTGGTTCTATATGCTCGGTCAGTCTATCACGTCCGACCTATCTCTGTTAACCACGCATGTAGCGATCCTCTTTGCCAGGTCTAACTTTTTTCGGGCGGCTCCTCCTCCTCTCGCCCTTCTCCACCTTCCTCATCCTTGTTATCTTTCTTCCCTTCTCCTGCTAGGGGGTCCCCTTATTATAACCCATATCACACAACAAATATAATCCACACACATAAATATATATATATATATATATATATATATATATCATATACAATCACACACTAATAACATAAAAAAAAAACACATTCCATACAATCTGTATCTTACCAAATCTAAAGAATATATATATGCAGATATCCATATCTAAAGTCAAGTTTACAGAATACATACCGCACTAGAATGTACTTCAAATAATACAAGAACGCTAAATAATAAAGAAAATCCTGTAGAAAGACAAATACAAAATGATTATTTTGATGTATAAATAAACAGTTTGCATATATATATGTATAACAAATTTTATATGAACGATACCTGAACAAAAATAGGCAAATGATATAGTGAAGAGCCAATATATAAATAGGACCGAACATGACTCCTGAAACATATAGTAATAAAATATTTAGAAATAAACATATTATAATATCAAAACAGAATAAATATATTAGCTCACGTTCTATATGATAAATTAAAAACTAAAGTGTAGTTGAACAAACCTCAAAAAAGCTAATCATCATCATCTGATGGATCTTGAGTCTCCTGTGACTCAGAACCATATGATGCCTGGGTGAAAGAAGCCACGATCGCCCGCATTTGGGCCATGAGATCTTCATTACTCTTGTCACGTCCAGTTTTCTTCTTCTCCTCATCAGCTCTCCACTGATCCATATCAGCCATCCTCTGATCCATTGCTTTCAGTTGAGTACGCATTTCTTGATTTTTCACGTCTTAAAGATTGCATCTCACTAGAAGAAGAGGAACTAGCACGACCTACTAGATTCCTCAAACAATCAAATGCCACTTTGGTCTGAGAGCCAAGGTCGCAGAGGGTGGAGTTTTTTGTCCTTCCACCGACAACATCATAATAAAACTCATTTTTTGTCCTCTACTAATGGTTGAGATGCCTGAGTCACCCTTTCTGTCATTTGTTGTTGGATAAAAAAATACAATATCCAATTTGATCAGTATTACTAAATACTAATCAAGATAGAAATAAACAAATGTAATAAAGTTAATAATCTTACATGTGAAGTTTGAGATCGAGAATCAACAAATGACTCATCCTTTTTCGTGTTGGTCTTGAGAAAGACCTCCATACATGTGGGCTGTCGGGCAAGATCACATTCCTACATTCAAAAAATTCGAAAAAAAATTATACAAGGCTGGTAACAAATACAAAATTTGTTACAAAGAATAATTTTAAATTATACTCACTAGATCTATGGTATGCTCAATAATAGATATGGATCCTGACGTATGCCGAGCGGTTCCGATGCTCGGGCCACCTAGCTCTGTATTCCTATTTGCTTTTGCCTTTTCGGCATTAGCTTGCCACCTTTCTGTAGCCCAGGTGGTAATCCATGCACTCCATATTGCCTCCGAAACATACGCAGGCCTAGTGCCCTTCTTTCTCATATAATACATATGATCTTTGTAGAGTTTGGCACAGTAAGTATTCCATGTAGCTTTAAATTGTTCTTCTTGCGCATCCACCCATGTATATCTTTTTTGTAATTTGAAGTTAAACATTTAGTTTAAATGATAACTATATTATAGAAAGTTAAATATATAAAATTTACTTACCACAAATTCATTATAATAAAATAACTTCATCTCCTTGTCTACATGGCTCCATGTAGTACTAGACGCGCTAACTCGTTTCTTGAATTTTGCAGTAATATATGTGGTAACTCGGTGGCCATCTGGAGTAAACCTGCACAAAATAATATTAAGTTATGAGAAATATATTATAAATAAAGTTATATATGAACTTGAATTATTATTAATACAAAATACTTACGAGTCCCCGACAACCGTAAGGACCTTGTAGCCACGGGGTGCCACAGACTGCTGCTCTGCCATAATGATATCTATAAAATAACATTGAAACACATCATAATAAGGTCTGAAAACATTATAATATAACTACAAAACAATATGGAAACATTACTTACTGACGGAAATAATAATGTTAATATTTAATTATCAATAACATCTGACTAATCAACATTAACAGTTTCTATATCCTCATTGCTAGATGAGATTAGTTTAACTTCATCCTCACTGTTAGACATCTCTCCATCATCTATCTCTTCTTAAATGTCATTAGCATCTACAAGTAATTGAGAAGTAGATTGTTGTTGTAAATCAACTGAATGTCTCTCCACTTCATCATTCTGAAATGTATCATGGTTTTGAGCAGTGATTGTATTCGGCATCTCTATGGTTGAGTGAGGCTTGATTCGACAAATAGACAACCATTCACTAGATCTTCTTCTCTTCGTAGGGTATTCAAGATAGAAAACTTGACCCGCTTGTATCCCGAAAATAAATGGCTCAAACTTGTTGAATCTTTTATTTGCATTAACCTCAACTAAATTATAATTTGAATGAATTCTAGTACCTATTCTTGGGGTCGGATCATACCATGAATATTTGAACAACACACACCTCTTTATTGGTAATGCAGGATATTCAATATCTATGATTTTGTCAAGTCTACCATAGTAATCAAACTCAGTGTTATTGTTGTCCATAGATCATTTGACACAAACACCAGAATTATAAGTTAATCTCTGTGAATCTCATTGTGCCACGTGGAATTTAAGGCCATTAACATAGTAACCAGAATACACCTTTATTTTACGAAGGAGTCTTGATGCAATATTTTTTATTCTATCATCTTGCACATTTGATATTCTACGGTCTTTCACCTATAAAAATAAGTAACATATATATTAGGACACTTCTTAATTAATATGAACTCAAAAATTTCACAAATTTTCTAACTTACATATATTTGAAACCATAATGCAAATTCAATCTCTAACCTTGTAGCTACCTCACTTGCACCAATTGATGGGTTTTGTAGATATAATTGTTGTTCTTACAAGTTGAGAAAAAAAGTAATTATATAAAAATTGGGATATCAAGCAAAATAATTAAACGGAGGATAAATGCTTGGTTTAAGAAGTTACTTACTTTATGTATGGTTTGACCTCTTCACAATTTAAGAGTATATATGTTCTTGCAGCATGGTTTTCTTCTTTGGTTAACCATCTAGAAAGCGATGCACCCATTAACTTACTAGGAAACTTAAAAATAGAAAGCATCGATAGATCTATCAGCTGACAAGCATCATCAGAATTTTTAGGACACTTGCGATGTCTTGTTTACACATTATCAACAAAATAATAGGAGCAGAAAGAAGATGCTTTTTCAACTAGATAAGCATTGCATATTGACCCTTCAACTCTTGCTTTGTTACGAAGATTATTTTTTAATTTCCTCAAAAACCGTTCGAATGAATACATCCATCTGTACTGCACAAGACCTACTATTTGTGTCTCGTATGGTAATGTATAGGTAGATGTTCCATTGAATTAAAAAAACTTGGTGGAAATATGCGCTCCAGTTTACATAATATGAGAGGAATGTCTATTACTAGCCGAAGCATATCATCCATCGTATACATCTTGCTGTCAAATCTTTAAAAAATAGACTCAATTCAGTGAGTGCTTGCCAAACATTTTGAGGAAGTAAGTCATGGAAAACTACTGGAATAATCCTTTGCATAAATACATGACAGTCATGACTTTTCATTCAAACATCTTTAATCTATTCATATCCATGCATCGAGCCATATTTGAGGCATACCCATTTGGAAATTTGATTTCTTTCAACCAACTACATAAAGCTTGCTTGCCATCTTTGTCTAATGTATAACAAGCATTTGGAAATCTATTAGTTATTTCATCTTGATGCAACTCTGGTCTATTGACTAGTTATTTTAATTCCTCGCGTGATTTGCAATGTCTTTAGTTTTTCCAGACACGTTCATCACAGTGTTTAAGATATTATCGAAGAAATTTTTCTGAATATGCATAACATCTAAATTATGTCGAAAGTAACTCCCAAAAAATACTTATTTTCTTCCAACCACACTTGCACATCCTAACAATATATTTATTTATCTTATCATAACTAGATTTAGATACTGGTAGAAATCCATAACTATCAATTTGCTCAATGATTTGTTCACCTGAAGCATGAGTGGAGGGGGTTTCTGACTACAACATTTTTTAGGAAATTTTTCTTATTTCGCCTGAGAGAGTGATCAAGTGGTAAAAATTTATGGTGATTATCAAACCAAGACACCTTCCCACTGTAAGATAATGAAAATACATCAAAATCAGTTATGCAGTGTGGACATGCAAATTTACCAGCCGTGCTCCAACCCGACAACATTGAGTATGCTGAAAAATCACTGATCATCCATAATAATGCAGCATGCAATCTAAAATTAGTTTTACTTGCAACATCATAAATCACCAACCCTATATTCCATAATTCACTTAACTCGGCAATCAAAGGTTGTAAAGAAACATCTATCTTCTCTTTGGGATTGGTTAGACCAGGAATAAGTACTGTAAGGAACATAAATTCATCTTTCATACACATCCATGGCGGTAAATTGTACGGTGTTAATATAACCAGCCAAGATGAACATTGTTTCCCTGACTATCCAAATGGCTGAAATCCATCTGCAGAAAGTCCCAATCTCACATTACGTGGTTCCATTGCAAAAGAAGGAAATACAACATCTAAATGTTTCCATGCAGGTGAATCAGAAGGTTGACATATTATACCTCCATCGTGCTCATGCTCATGATGCCACATCATATGGTAAGCTGTAGTAGCAGATGCATACAAACGTTGAAGTCTAGCAGTTAACGGAAAATAATACATCACTTTCCAAGCAATTTTTTTCTTCTTCTGCCCTAGAATGAGAGTAGTATGCTTATAACGAGGGTGTGTATAGATTTTGTATTCACGCAGATCATTGTCTTCATTCCAAAATATCATGCAGTTATTTATACAATAATCAATCTTCTCTACAGGCAAACCTAAATCTCTGACCAATTTTTTGTACTATAAAAACTATCAGTCATTATTTTATCAGCAGGAAGTAATTTTGTCATCAACTGACAAATGTCATCATAACATCTTTCTGAAAAATGATGATCTGCTTTCATATTCAATAACCTTACAGTAGCTGATAATTGAGAATGACCAGAGGGAATGTCTTTCCACACTTCTCTTTCACTAGCCTTTAACATTTCATATAGTTGCAAATATTCAGGTGTTGGTGTTTCATCGGTATTGGAATAATCAACTGCAGCATTCATCGCATCATGAACAATTGATTGCATTGCAATATCAATATTAGTTGATGCAAGAGCAATAACAGTTGTCCCAGATGACGAACCACCAGAAGGTCCAATTGGTTCATATTAATAAGGCTCTCCGTGATGGTACCAATTGTAGTAATTTGGCACAAAACCATTTCTACATTATGCATTTTTAAATTATCCTCATCACGGAAAGTTCTATTTTGGTATTTTTTTATGATTTCATGGACACCGTAACTCGACACCATTCATACATTCAGGGTGACTTTTAGCAAAATTCACAAATTGTTCAACTTCAGCAATAAAATCATCTATGATAAATCTTTTTTCTAATCGATTGTACAGCCAAGCTTTGTTCATAGACATTTTCACCTAAAACTAATCTATTTGATACGAACCCCACCAATAAATGTGATGGAACTCGAAACAAAGGTGGATAGAACCCCAAGAACTAAAGGACAAGAGTGTGAGCCTTGACCCGTAACCAAGAATTAGCACGAACCAAGCCTACGAAGGAAAGAAACGCCACACCTAGGGGTGATAAGTTTCGATGGGTTGAACGCCACGAGAGTAGACTCAATAAGTTCAGCAACTTCTTTCAAGAACTAAGAGAGCACACAATCTCACAAAAAACTAAGTTGCTTCATACTAAGATGTCCCTCTCTTATATAATGGGAGTGAACAAGGAAAAATACAAGATAAGTACATGCACAATTAGAGTCCCAATATTGCATGCCTCATGCAAGCTATCTAGAAACCCAAAACAAAATAAATGCATGCACAATTAGAGTCCCAAGTCACATGCTTCATTAAACAATCTAAAATACTTAAGTCTTCATGCATGAACGAGTTCCCATGCTTCGTATGCTTATTAGCGTTCTTCTGTTAAGCGCGGCCAATCATGGATGGTTATTGATAAACCGAATTTTGTCGTGATTTGGGTATCAAATAATTTCACCGAATCCCTTTCTACACTAATGCAGTATAGGATAACTCAGATCGTCTCTCTCAAGGAATGTAAACGGTAAAATGATAGTCTTAGGATCAATTATTGTTGCCTTGGGTTTTCTGGATAAATTAGGGATTTCAGAATTGACTTTTGAACAAAGAAAATAAATAAGGACATAAAACTATGCTACATTTGTAAATTCAACTCATGGAAATTAACAAACAAAGAAGCTAACTAATCTAAACTACTGCATTGAAAGAAATGGCAAACAAGAATAACCTAATGCAACAATTAAGAAAATCTAAATTGTGTAGAATCAAGAATCAAGAACAGTGGCCTTAACCAAAGGTTTCAAAACAATAGCAAGGGATTTTGAATCAACTATGCATTGATCAGCTACAACAAAACTAAAATTCAAACAGAGATGGAGAAACTAGCATTTATAGGATTCAAACTAATCAATTTGAGAAACCCTAGCTTGGATTTGGTGTGCAACGGATGAAAAACTCGGCGATGAAGACAAACAGAGTAACTCGGCATTGTTGATGATCGACAAAGCTTCAATCAGAGATAGGTGCAAAGCTTCAAGAGAGGAAGATAACCGGCCGGAAGACAAAGGAATCGACTCAAACCACCGAATTGCTTCTCCTTCTTTGCTTCTTCTTCCTCGCACGAAGTCATGGTAGAAATTGGTGTTCAAATGATTGAGATGGCGTCGTCGGCTGGAAGATGGCTGATGACCGGAGGAAGGGACGCCCTTGACCTCTCTTGACCGTCGGCGGTGGAATGGATCGAGGAAGGAAGATCGCCAGAGTGAGCTTGCGCTCCCCTGTCGCTTGGATGCGAGGACTGTAGCCAATTGACGCTATCACTGTAGCTTCTCATCCCATTTAAAACTGATCAAGATTAGAATAGATGGCTGTGATTTATCCGGATCGATCCAACGGTGAAAATTGCTCCAAATCAGTTCCAAATCTTCAGATCTTGATCAATGGTCGTAATCTACTCCCCTGTGGCTTGGATGGACTGGATCATGATAGATGGATCAGATCTCCTCAAGTCTTGAATGGACGATCCATATTACTCCAAAGCTTGATCTCTTCATTTAGGCCCTATATTTGAACCCAAATCTGGTCCTATCCGATCGAACCCTTGCCCTTTTTATGCCTTCAAAGAATACAACCAAATATTAGCATCAAATACCACAAAATATGATATAATTTGCAATTAAGTCCACAAATGGCTCTAACTCATGAAATATGATATAAATGTGGAATTAACACATGAGAAGATAAAATGACATGCTTATATAAATCAAAATATCAATACAAAATGATGGTTATCAAATTCCCCCACACTTGTTCTTGCACGTCCTGAGCAAGCAAACAAAACAAAGAAACAACTAGAATTCATCTCCCTAACATTTTCCTAGAAATACCAAGAAGATAGTAAAAGAAATTTAACTAAGACCATCTAAAGACCACAAACAATCTTGAATTCAATCCAAACAATAATCAGTAAGTATGGTAGTTTCAATCCAATTGAAAAATTGAGCAAATTACAACCTCACAAGGTATTTACCTATTCTAGCTCTCACACTCAATCATGCATATAAGTGGAGCTCACTCAATGTCACTCACAACATTTCACTACCATAAGCTTGCTTATTTTCTAATTCTCCACCACTATAAAACATAGCACACATGAATCAAAAGGATTTATTGAGAGTTTTAATGGAATCAAGAGAAACAATGAAAATGAATGAAATGGCAAAAGGAAAGAATTCAATGAAGAAAATGAGAATATGAGAGTATTAGAGGAATATACTTGATGAGTTGACCATTTTGATGTGAGAAGAGATGAATACCATTTGTTTTTATCAATTCAAAAGACCAAGCTAACCTCCCCTTCAATTTGATGGCTAACATAGAATCTTGATACTATATCTCCACATTTGATACTCTTTATTTGTCTTGTAGTCTTTTGTTTTCACACTTCAATTCCAGAATTTGGAAGCTAAAATAATCTCAAACCACCTTTTGAAGAAGAACTCTCCCCCACACTTAAAATATTGTCCGTCTCGGACAATATGACACATCATGCTATCCACTTACTTGATACACTCTCCTTGGATAATTAACCTCAAGATAGAACTAATCTTTGCATTTATGACATCAAAAAGTAGAGTCAGTGTATGCCTTATATCATGGAACACCATTCTTTGTTCTTGTTTCATGTTCAGCTATTTTTTGAATCAAATCAGAGTTTCAAGGTTCAGTAGGAGCTTCCATTAAAACTGTTAATGCAGCTATATAGTTCTGATCTTGCAGAATTTTAGGGACACTTGATGACTAATTTAGTGTTATTGAATTCTGGATAAATTTGAGTCTTGAGCGTGTTACTGCTAGTGACCAACCCTTAAGCATTTCAATTCTGATTCAGAATTCTAATTCAGTTCTTGCACCAATTCCAGTTTAGGAGCAGGAGTCCTTGATTTAAAATCCACCGTTATGATTCAGCTTCAACATTTGACATCAGAAATGAATTTCACTACAGCATTGTCAATTTGGAATTCACAAAATCAAATCTGGTTCCTATAATCTATTACAAACATTAAGGGTCAATGCAATCCAAACTTAAATCCTGTAAGACTTTTGGCATTGCAGTGATCAGCAGAGAACTGGTGAGGAACTCATCACATTCAGAATCAACAACTTAAGCAACTGAATGTCCATCAACTCAGCTTTTATAGTTCTAGAGATTACCATTATTGAATTCATTGTAGTGGAGATTAGAAAACAAGATCAGAGTAAACCCCTACAACAACATTTTGAATCTGAGTTACAATTCAGAAACAGTTGCAAAAATTCAGTTCAGGAAAGCAACTTCAACTGCAATCCAAGCAAACTGCAATCAGTTTTAAGGAAGCAATAATTAATTTAAGAATTAGATGCAGCATCAGGTTCAAACTTTTGCTTCATGTCCAGTTGCAAGCCATCCTTCTTCTCGAATTCAAATTTTGAAGTAACAGCATTTCAGTTTTAAGATTTCAAAATTCTAATTTTTCTCAACTTCAAATTTCAGCTTAAATCACAGAGAATTCAGTTTGGAATAAGACATCATTTAACACTAACTTGATATGAGCATAGATTCACATTGTTTCTGATTAGAGATAGCTTGAAGATTTGGCACAAAAACAAGGCATAGTTTTTGTAATGCAGTTCTTGGCATTTTAAATCCAAAAATAAAGCAAACAGTTCCCTTACTGATCAAGTGCTCTTCATTGGAAGAAAGGTTTCTATCTCATTCTAACTGTTAGGAGCTCACACCAGCATTGGAAAGCTATTTTCAGCAACAATAATCATTCTGCTGATTTCATGCACTGTAGTGGAACTGGACAATTCCAGGAACCTCTTCCATTGTAGCTGCATGTTTTGACTCATAGTAGATTTATGAGACTTGGCAAACCAAATGGAAATGGGAAACCAAATGCTTCACTTGAATTTTACAAGCCAGTTGCTTGTAACATAATTCGGCACACAATTGACACACCAATTTCATATATCAATTCAGCACATTCTGCAAAATTTCAGTACTCCAATAGTTTGTTAACATCCCATAACTCTTTTCCTTGAACTCATCTCATCTAGTTTTTGCTCTTACACAATAACGAATAACACTAATTTAATTCATCTGTTCACACAGCTCCTGGAATCAATAGCTTCAGCAACAGAAAACATTCAGAATTTGAATTTCTTAGTTAAGCCTTTACAGTTTCCAGAGCTCAAATTCTGCATTTTTAGCAATCCCTTCGTCCAATAGTTAACCAATTATATAGTGATCATATATCAAATTTAACACATCAGATTCCCTGCAGATTATTTCAAAATTCCAGCACCAAGGGATTTAGTTTCAGAACTCTAGTTCTAGGAAAATTTCAGGTTAAGACTTGAAGGATTTAGCTTGAAAAGAGATCTCATTTAGCATTGAATTGATAAGACTTGAGTTCGGTTCATTTTCCAATCAGAAGCAACATGATTAGTTGGCACAAACATATTAAAATTTGATGCAGTTTCATGTTTCATGGGGCTGATTTCTTGAATGTACTTCCAGTCGATTTTCTCTCTTTTTTTTCTTTCTTTCTTAGTAAAGAAAACATCAAATGACACTACAAGATGGGCACTCTGAATTAGTTGCAACTTAAGTCTTCAGCAGCAACTTGACTTGCTGGAATTTCTGCACTGTCATCCTGCTCTCTTCAATTTCTGAAGCTTTGTCTGAATTTCAGATTTCCAGAATTCATTTCCAGAATCAGAATGCATTGATCCAACTCTATAAGATATTAATCTCAAAAATCTAATTTAAGGGCAACTTGGCACACATGTAAATCCGAAACAATTGCTGAATTCTGGTTTGCAGTTTCATACCTCACTATTTCTTCCTTCATTTCAGATTGAATTTCTGAATTTCATCCTTCATTATTTTGCTCAATGGAATTTCAAAACCTAATAACAAAAGATGACAAAATAAACTCCAAATCAGTTCCGAACTGAAACTGTAAATCTTAATCTGATCTACAATCAGATTGTTTCTTCTTACAACAGCTTTCAACTCTTGTTTCCCTGCATTATGTGTTCACTGATTCGGAACAAGTTCAGAATTTCTCGACCTGGAACTCCTTAGTAGAAGCGTAGGAGCATCCTCTTAAAGTATTGGTATCAAATAGTGCACTAACAATTGATTGCAACTCTTTTGAATTCCATATCTAGCAATTTGATTTAGCTGCGGTTTCCAGATTTCAGGATTTTGTTTTGATTCTAGCAACAGCCAGAAAGGCCATGTCCCAAACTACATATATATACCCAAACTAATAGCTGCTCTACAAAATTTGTATCTCAAATTGTTCATAACCAGATTGATGTGGGAATAGAGCTTTAGCAATTCAATATTCATAAATCCTTGCAAAATCTTTAACATGTCCAGAAATTTATCATCTCATCATCTCTCCCCCACACTCAAAACCTTGTCCATCTTAGCAATCTAACTCATCAAGGATTCAACCAAAACTCTCAATAGAAATATAACAAGCAAAGATGATCAAAGATTAAAATGCTAGATGAGGATGTTTCAAGAAAATTATGGAGAAAGAAATTAGAAATAATGAGGGAACAAAAATAACAAATATCCTTTATTTCCATACATACATATGCTATTGTGACCTTGAAAAGAAGCTAAGCAAGTTCTTGAGTTTCAATTGTTGTGAGTGCATGCCACACAAAAGAATAATTAAGTATAGGCTTAAAGTGGTCCTCTCTAGGTAATTTTTGGGAATCAAACTCAATTAATCAAAATGGAATCCATCACCACACTAACCAATATCATGCAAGTAAAGTATTCAATCATGTAAAATGACCTAAACTTGATGGTCAAAATTAAAGAACTTTTACCATCTTAAAAGTATTACTAGAACAATTTCATAGAGAATTTTATTCAAAATGAAATGCTATGTTGACTAAACAACATGCAAAGTATAGAAACAAAATGCAAATGTCAAGTATGAAACTAAAGAATAGTATAGAGAAAAAATAAAAGCAAGGAACAAACTCCCCTTAATTCCGGGCGGTTGGAGTCGATTAAGGTGCAAAATCCAAGTTGGAAGTGGAATAATTGTAGTTGCAGTCAAGTCCACTTCATCCAACATTTTTCCTTTGAAAATTCTTCCTGGAGGTTGTGTTGGTTGCTACTCGGAAAACCTAGAGGTTCCACTGTACAAAAATTTTGTACAAAGGTCTGAACCTTTTCCTAGCTACCATGTGTTCTTTTAAATTAAATTTTGGATCGCCTGCGGAACTTAACACGTTTGATCCAAAACTTAATCTATTTGTTCTTTAAGGTTTAGACTTGGATCTCCTGCGGAACTTAACACGTTTGAACCAAATCACCTAAGTTATTAATTCCATTAAATATTAATTTCCATAATTAGTTCCCAGTACTGACGTGGCGAGGCACATGGCCTTCTTGGATATGGGAACAACCACCACCGACTAGACAAAACCTTTTATGGAAAGCTAATATTTAATTTCCTAAAATAACTTTAGGTCAACCAAAAAGAACAATCAAATCACAAGGAAAAGAAAAATAAAAGAACACAACTTCGAAAAACATATTTGAAATACTAGAATCGTAAGCCTCTTGTATTTGGTATTATTTCCATAAATAACTAGCATGATGCGGAAAGGAAAAATTACTAGTTATACCTTCTAAAAAGACCTCTTGATCTTCTACCGTATTCCTCTTCTAACCTCGGACGTTGTGTGGGCAATGATCTTCCGAGATGAGAACCACCAAGCACCTTCTTCTTCCTTGCAAGTTTCGGCCACCACAATTCTCCAAGAGAAGTAGAGGTCCGGCCACCACCACCAAGCTCCAAGGGATGCAAGAAACAAAACCACCTTTCTCTCCTTCTTCTCCTAGCTAGAACCGGCCACCATCAAGAGCTCCAAGAGAGGTTGCCGCCGGCCATAAGAAGAAGAGAAGAGGAAGAAGCTAGGGCCAGCCACCAAGGAGGAAAAGAGAGGAGAAGAATAATAGAGTTGATCACCCGTGAAGGCACCTCTACCCCCTCTTTTATAATCCTTGGTCTTGACAAATAAGGAAATTTTAATAAAAAATTCCTTAATTCTTTTGTCATAAAAAAGAAAAATTATTTTAATTAAAAAACAATTTTCTTCTTTTAATAATAATGGCCGGCCACTTCTAATTTCCCAAAACAAGGAAAATTTAATTCACACAAGAATTAAAACTTCCTAATTTGTTTCTAGAAATTTATAAAAAATTTCTCCAATAATTTTTATCCCTTCATGATTGGTTAATAAAAAGGAAATTAAAATTCTTCTTCTAAACATGTGGATAATTTCCAAAAGGAAAGTTATCTCTAAAAATTAAAATCTTTTTTCAATCTACAAATAAGGAAAGATATCAAATCTTTTCTTAATCTTTTGTAGAAAGTAATAAAAGAGAATATTTAATTTTTAAACTTCTCTTTTAAATTATTATCATGGTCAAAAAGGAAAGTTTTTCTTAAAAATAAAATCTCCTTTCAATCTACAAATAATGAAAGATTTCAAATCTTTTCTTAATCTTTTGTAGAAAGCTTTAAAAGGAAAGATTTAATTTTTAAACTCTCTTTTAAAACTATGATATCCACATAAGAAATAATTTTAATAAAAAATCCTTTTTAATATGATGTGGCCGGCCACCTAAACTTGGGCTCCAAGCTATTGGCCGGCCACCTTAAGGCCAACCTTTAGGCTTGGTCGGCCCTAAGCTTGAGCTTCAAGCTTAGCTTGGCCGGCCCCTATTGGTTGGGTAAGAAGGTGGGTATGTGGTGGGTATAAATCTCTATATACAAGAGGCTACGATAGGGACCGAGAGGAGGAATTGGTTTTGGTCTCCCGATGAAATTAAGCTTCCCGTGTTCACCCCGGACACACAACTTAATTCCATCAATAATAATTCATTCCACTAAAGAACTATTATTGAACTACCGCACCAATCCCAAATTACATTTTGGGCTCCTTCTTATTATGAGTCTGTTAGTCTCCTTGTGTTTAAGATGTCAAATGTCCACTAATTAAGCGAGTTACTGACAACTCATTTAATTAATATCTTAGTCCAAGAGTAGTACCACTCAACCTTATCGTCATGTCGGACTAAGTCCACCTGCAGGGTTTAACATGACAATCCTTATGAGCTCCTCTTGAGGACATTCTCAACCTAGATCACTAGGACACAGTTTCTTCTATAATCACAATACACACTATAAGTGATATCATTTCCCAACTTATCGGGCTTATTGATTCATCGAACTAAATCTCACCCATTGATAAATTAAATAAATAAATATCAAATATATGTGCTTGTTATTATATTAGGATTAAGAGCACACACTTCCATAATAACTGAGGTCTTTGTTTCTTTATAAAGTCAGTATAAAAGAAACGACCTCTAATGGTCCTACTCAATACACTCTAAGTGTACTAGTGTAATTATATAGTTAAGATAAACTAATACCTAATTACACTACGACCTTCCAATGGTTTGTTCCTTTCCATTATGGTCGTGAGTTACTGTTTATAATTTATAAGGTACTGATAGCATGATCCTCTGTGTGTGACACCACACACCATGTTATCTACAATATAAATTAATTGAACAACTACATTTATCATAAATCTAGACATTTGACCAATGTGATTCTTATTTCTAGATAAATGTTTATATCAAAAGCTAGGCTTTTAGTATACACTCTAACAATCTCCCACTTATACTAAAAGACTAAGCTGCCATATCTGCTGCCATACATCTGATTCCCAACCCTTCAACATGTCCATCAAAAGCTCTCGCCTTAAGGACCTTAGTGAAAAGATCTATAGGTCATCATCTGATGCATTCTAGGCGGCAACAACTTCTCCTCGTTTATACGATTTCTCGTATTGGGTAGTACTTGCGCTCTATTGTGTTTACTTGCCTTATAGACTCATGGTTTCTTCGAGTTTGTTACTGCACCATTATTATTACAATAAATTGTAATAATCTTTGGACAAACTAGAAATCATATCTAAGTCTATCTTGAGGTAATTAAGTCATTCAGCTTTTATGGTTTCCTCAGAGGCTTGCCATATACTAAGCTTCTATGGTGGAGTCCAGAAAAACACCTATGCTTATCACTCTTCCATAGTTATGACTTTACCTCCTAAAGTAAACACAAAACCCCGAGGTTGACTTATTATTGTCCCTATCCGATTGGAAGTCAAAATCCATGCAACCCACAGGGACCAAATTAACTGCCTTGTAAGCTAGCATATAATCTCTAGTTCCTCTAAGGTACTTTAATATATGCTTTACTACAGTCCAATGTCCTTGTCTAGGGTTACTTTGATATCTGCTAACTATGCCCTTGGCAAAACAGATTTCTGATCTCGTGCATAGCATACATTAGGTTGTCTAACTGCCGAAGCATAAAGAACTGCCTACATGTCCTCAATCTCCTTTGATGTCATCGGAGACATCTCTTTAGATAAAGACACTCCATGCTTAAAAGGTAAGAAACCTTTCTAGGAGTTTTGCATGCTTAAAATGAGCAAGGATTTTTCCGATGTATCAAGCTTGGGATAAGTAAAATATATTTTTTCTTGCGATCCCTTATTACTTTGATCTCAAGAATATATACATTCTCCCAAGTCCTTTATATCGAATTGTTTGGACAACCATACCCTTACTTCTGACAACATTTTGATATTGTTTCCAACTACCAAAAATTTTATCTACGTATAGTGCAAGAAATACCACCACGCTTCCATCACACATTTTGTATACACAAGACTTATCCGGTTACTAAATCCATAGATCTGGATTACTTTGATAAACCGGATATTCCAAGACCTTGAAGCTTTGCCTCAGTCCATAGACTGATTGAGTTTGCACACAAGATGCTCTTAGCCCTTTGCAATGAACCCTTCTGGCTGCTTTATATGGATGCTTTCTTCAAGACTTCCATTAAGGATTGCTGTCTTGACATCCTCTTGCCAAATAGATAAAAGAATCCGGATAGACTTAAGCATGACTACCAGTGAAAAAGTTTCCTTTTTCATCAAGCCTTGCTTTGAAAGTTACTACCTTCCTGTCTATCCCTCTTTTCCTATTATAGACCTTTTTACACCCAACGGCTTTTACACCATTTGGTGATTCTACAAGCTTCCAGATTTTATTAGAATACATATATTCTAATTCTTTTATTCATTACTCTTTGCCAAGATGCTGCATCTTTATCTTGGAGTGCTTCATCATATGACCGGAGATCAGGTTCATGTCCTCCAGGGATCGAGTCCAAAAACTCTCCCAAAACATGAACCTATTTAGGTTGCATAACAACCCTCCCACTACAACAAGACACTTTCTGTAATTGTGTATCAATTTGTGATACGTGTTGCAATTTTCTTGTGGTATCTCATCTTGTACAGTTGGTACTAGGTTAGACATGTCCTTTATTATTTCCTTAAGAACAAATTTACTTATGAGCACATGGTTCATTATATAGTCCTTTTCTAAAAAATCAGTCATTGATGCTAACAATGACCTTCTGATTTTTAAGACTATAAACCTACTTTTGTTTATCTAGGATAACTTACAAACAAGTGAACTCCTATCCAACTTATCATTGTCTCTCTTTAACATATTTGCTGGATTACCCGAATCCGAATATGCTTCAAAATAGGTTTTCACCTATTCAGCAATTCTATATGAGTAGAAAGTTCTAACTTGGAAGGTACTATGTTCACTTTCGTTTTCAGAGTTTATCCTTAAAACAAATTTGGTAATTTTCTGAATAACTCATCATCTATCTAATTATTTCATAAGAGTCCTTTACCTTATTTCTACTACACCATTCTGTTGGGGTGTACCAGGTGCAGTTAGTTGGGATTGAATCCCTACTTTTGATAAGTGACTCCTAAATTCTCCCAAGAGGTACTTGCCACTACGATCTTACCATAGTGACATTTACTTTAACATTTCTCCGCATCAGCCTTGTACTCTTTGAACTAATCAAAGTACTTAGTCTTGCGGTACATTATGTAAATTTATTTGTATCTTGAATAGTTGTCTATAAAATAGACGAAATATTCAATACTACCTCTTGTTTGGATAGTCATAGGATCACACAAATCAGAATGAACCGATTTCAACATATCTTTGACTCCATACCCCTTGGACTTAAAAGCTTCTTGGTTATTTTCCTTCCAAGTAAGACTCGCAGGTTGGAAAGATTTCCACTACCAATGAACCCAAAAGTTCATCAGCTACCAATGAATCCTACTTAAGTATAACCTAGCTTTAGGTGCCAAAGATATAATTGGTTCATTTCCGAAGATTGCTTTCTCTTAAAATTAGAAGATGTGTTACTAATTTCCATTTGTTGCATTGTGAGAGTTATTGGATTATAAATTATCAACCATCATACTAGAATAGATAACTTCCCTATTTTTCTTGATAACAACTTTGTTATCAAAATAGACACTATATCTATAATAGTTTAGAAACTGAAATAAGGTTCTTTCTAAACTTGGTACGTAAAGACAATTACTTAAAATCCATATTTTATTCTTATCAAAGGATAAACATCTCCCACTGCAACAGCTACCACTTTTACAGTAGTGCCCATGTGGACGTTGATTTACCTTTCATTTAGTTGTCGGGTTTCCTGGAACGCTGCAATGAATTGCAGACATGATTAATGGCATCTTGTATCTACACTCCAGGTTCTGGTAGATAACACCACTAGGCATGTTTCAACTAATGAATTAAATACACCTAAATTTTTCTTAGTTCTAAAAAGACAGTCTACCTTAATGTCCAAGTCCTATTTCCAATCATTACAATTGGGACTACTAAGTCTTTTCTATAGTATGACTACTAGGGATTGACAAACATCCTAAGAATCTCAAAAATATTTGGTCAAGATCAACTCCTTAAAATCTCCATGAATTTTGTGTATACAAAATCGAAGAGGAGATTTTATTCATTAATTTTATTATCTCGTCAACTTTACTTTATAACGAATAAAATTAATAGTTGATCTGTCTTTGATCAAATATTTGGTCAAAACTCTTTGAATTTAAAATAACATTGATTCCTCAAACAATATTATTTAAATTTACCAACACCTCAAACACCGTGAATTTTGCATGCCACGTTAGTGTGGACGTATACAAATTCATCATTTGTAAGAGGAGGGTTTTACCCATTGACTATCTTGTCAATATAACTTTTTGACAAATAAAATTATCTCAAACACCATGAATCTTGTATGCCACGTTAGTGTGGACGTATACAAATTCAAACATTTGTAAGAGGGGTTTATTAATTTTATTATATTGCCAATCTAGTTTTATGACAAATCAATAGTTGATTTCCTTTTGGTCACACAAGTGATAGTAGTGACTCGTTGGGGAGGATACTATTAAATGTGTCTAAGTGTATACCATTACTTGACACTAAGTCCATTAATAAGATTATGCCCCTTCCGTTGGGGAAGATCACACGCTCTTAATTAACTTCCTATAGTCATCCAAAAATGGAAGTCTGTTCTAGTGATCCACAAACAAGCTCATCCGTTATGGAGGAAGGCACTCAGAGCCAACGCGCAAGCTTGTTTGCATCACTTACAAACCAGTAATGGAGACCATGGGATTTACTTAAAAATCCCTCTCCCACTTAGTTATTTATAAATGAGGAATTTTAACTATGCTAGCCTACTAAATATGCATACTAACAAGCACACACAGCATAAAAAGCAATAAATAGAAAAACTAATTTTCAACTATTATGGCTTTTATCTATTGCTGTCCTCCGTGTGTCACCAACCCTAGCTGCTGCCATCTTTGGCCACTGCCACCGGGTCTAGTTGTCGCATCCATCTTGCTCCTTGTTCCGCTGTGCCTCTGGTCCTTAAAAGGTTCCACGCCTTGCAAGACTCGATCCGCGACATAAATAGAATTTTACATTTTTCGATCCTATATTCCTCGAAGGAATGTACATGTATCTAGATCAAAAAATAAAATCCTAATAAAACTAAATACAGCTCCTGCTGTATTTTATAATACAATCATGCACACACAATAAAATGCCCTTGACATGTCCAAGGGTCCAATCACACACATAATAACTATAAGCCATAATAGTTGGATCCTGCATCCACAAAGTTAGCACATCCTACTATTAATCTGCCTAAATTATGTATGACATGTGCATAATTAAACTAATACCAAATACACAAAGGCAATACCCTAGCTCTGATACCAATTGTTGGATCGAAAAGAATTTAGATATCTCCACAATGACATGATATTGTCCACTTTGGGCCTAAGCCCTCATGGTTTTGCTCTTGGGCTCTACCCAAAAGGCCTCATGTCAATGGAGATATCCTTCTCTTATAAACCCATGATCTTTTCCATGTGTTTTCAATATGGGACTATGTTTGCAACCTTGTAACCCCAACAATCCCCCCCTCAAACAAAGGACCATGGGCTTCCCACGTCCGATCCTTGACCCACCAGGTCTTCCTGCCCCTCGGTCTACCCGACCTACTAGGACTTCCTTGCCTAGCCGCAACTAGGACTTCCTGCCCCTCGGTCTACTCGACCTACTAGGACTTCCTTGCCTAGCCGCAACTAGGACTTCCTGCCTGGTGTCTGGTCCTCTTGATCCGAACATAGGAGCCCCCACTTTCTTTATTCGAGGTCAATATTGTACTCACATGGTTCAATTAGACCATAACTCTTGTGCACAGTCGGCGGTTAAACCTTCTGGCAGTCCGGGCTCTGATACCAATTGTTGGTTGCTACTCGGAAAACCTAGAGGTTCCACTGTACAAAAATTTTGTACAAAGGTCTGAACCTTTTCCTAGCTACCATGTGTTCTTTTAAATTATATTTTGGATCGCCTGCGGAACTTAACACGTTTGATCCAAAACTTAATCTATTTGTTCTTTAAGGTTTAGACTTGGATCTCCTGCGGAACTTAACACGTTTGATCCAAATCACCTAAGTTATTAATTCCATTAAATATTAATTTCCATAATTAGTTCCCAGTACTGACGTGGCGAGGCACATGGCCTTCTTGGATATGGGAACAACCACCACCGACTAGACAAAACCTTTTATGGAAAGCTAATATTTAATTTCCTAAAATAACTTTAGGTCAACCAAAAAGAACAATCAAATCACAAGGAAAATAAAAATAAAAGAACACAACTTCGAAAAACATATTCGAAATACTAGAATCGTAAGCCTCTTGTATTTGGTATTATTTCCATAAATAACTAGTATGATGCGGAAAGGAAAAATTACTAGTTATACCTTCTAAAAAGACCTCTTGATCTTCTACCGTATTCCTCTTCTAATCTCGGACGTTGTGTGGGCAATGATCTTCCGAGATGAGAACCACCAAGCACCTTCTTCTTCCTTGCAAGTTTCGGCCACCACAATTCTCCAAGAGAAGTAGAGGTCCGGCCACCACCACCAAGCTCCAAGGGATGCAAGAAACAAAACCACCTTTCTCTCCTTCTTCTCCTAGCTAGAACCGGCCACCATCAAGATCCCAAGAGAGGTTGCCGCCGGCCATAAGAAGAAGAGAAGAGGAAGAAGCTAGGGCCAGCCACCAAGGAGGAAAAGAGAGGAGAAGAATAATAGAGTTGATCACCCGTGAAGGCACCTCTACCCCCTCTTTTATAATCCTTGGTCTTGACAAATAAGGAAATTTTAATAAAAAATTCCTTAATTCTTTTGTCATAAAAAAGAAAAATTATTTTAATTAAAAAACAATTTTCTTCTTTTAATAATAATGGCCGGCCACTTCTAATTTCCCAAAACAAGGAAAATTTAATCCACACAAGAATTAAAACTTCCTAATTTGTTTCTAGAAATTTATAAAAAATTTCTCCAATAATTTTTATCCCTTCATGATTGGTTAATAAAAAGGAAATTAAAATTCTTCTTCTAAACATGTGGATAATTTCCAAAAGGAAAGTTATCTCTAAAAATTAAAATCTTTTTTCAATCTACAAATAAGGAAAGATATCAAATCTTTTCTTAATCTTTTATAGAAACTAATAAAAGAGAATATTTAATTTTTAAACTTCTCTTTTAAATTATTATCATGGTCAAAAAGGAAAGTTTTTCTTAAAAATAAAATCTCCTTTCAATCTACAAATAAGGAAAGATTTCAAATCTTTTCTTAATCTTTTGTAGAAAGCTTTAAAAGGAAAGATTTAATTTTTAAACTCTCTTTTAAAACTATGATATCCACATAAGAAATAATTTTAATAAAAAATCCTTTTTAATATGATGTGGCCGGCCACCTAAACTTGGGCTCCAAGCTATTGGCCGGCCACCTTAAGGCCAACCTTTAGGCTTGGTCGGCCCTAAGCTTGAGCTTCAAGCTTAGCTTGGCCGGCCCCTATTGGTTGGGTAAGAAGGTGGGTATGTGGTGGGTATAAATCTCTATATACAAGAGACTACGATAGGGACCGAGAGGAGGAATTGGTTTTGGTCTCCCGATGAAATTAAGCTTCCCGTGTTCACCCCGGACACACAACTTAATTCCATCAATAATAATTCATTCCACTAAAGAACTATTATTGAACTACCG
Organism: Zingiber officinale; assembly: GCF_018446385.1. Taxonomy (NCBI): domain Eukaryota; kingdom Viridiplantae; phylum Streptophyta; class Magnoliopsida; order Zingiberales; family Zingiberaceae; genus Zingiber; species Zingiber officinale. Next base: position 67,864,422 of record NC_055991.1, read on the forward strand.
CACCAATCCTAAATTACATTTTGGGCTCCTTCTTATTATGAGTGTGTTAGTCTCCCTGTGTTTAAGATGTCAAATGTCCACTAATTAAACGAGTTACTGACAACTCATTTCATTAATATCTTAGTCCAAGAGTAGTACCACTCAACCTTATCGTCATGTCGGACTAAGTCCACCTGCAGGGTTTAACATGACAATCCTTATGAGCTCCTCTTGAGGACATTCTCAACCTAGATCACTAGGACACAGTTTCCTTCTATAATCACAATACACACTATAAGTGATATCATTTCCCAACTTATCGGGCTTATTGATTCATCGAACTAAATCTCACCCATTGATAAATTAAAGAAATAAATATCAAATATATGTGCTTGTTATTATATTAGGATTAAGAGCACACACTTCCATAATAACTGAGGTCTTTGTTTCTTTATAAAGTCAGTATAAAAGAAACGACCTCTAATGGTCCTACTCAATACACTCTAAGTGTACTAGTGTAATTATATAGTTAAGATAAACTAATACCTAATTACACTACGACCTTCCAATGGTTTGTTCCTTTCCATTATGGTCGTGAGTTACTGTTTATAATTTATAAGGTACTGATAACATGATCCTCTGTGTGTGACACCACACACCATGTTATCTACAATATAAATTAATTGAACAACTACATTTATCATAAATGTAGACATTTGACCAATGTGATTCTTATTTCTAGATAAATGTTTATATCAAAAGCTAGGCTTTTAGTATACACTCTAACAGGTTGAAGGCGGTTTAGATGGAGCAACCATTTTAGAAGCCTACGACGACCTACAAAGCCAAAGAAAAACAACACCTCCCACATGCATATAGGATAAGAAGAAGACAGAAAAATATTAGTTTTTGCAGAAAATGTATCAAGAAACAAATCACATCCAATAAAGTCAATCCATGGTACGTTCATGAAATTTTCTGATGAATCACAAGAAATACTAATTTTTTCATGTTGAAAGGTACCTAGAGGTTTTAGAATGGTGACTGTGACCTCCTCATCATCAAGTAGTAGCTCAGGCTCTGGTTCTGGCTTTGGCTCAGGTGGTGTATCTAAGGGAAGTGATTCTTGGGGCTCTGCTTCCATAGCATAAGTCCCTACACTCTCATCATAAACATTTGGTTCAGTGATTCTTGGGGTATTGCTTCCAATGTGTAATCCCCTACACTTTCCTCATCATCCACATCAGTACCTGCATTATCAGTTACATCTACAACAACAGTATCTGTAAAGTCAGAAATTCTTACAACTACAGAAACATAACAAGAAATATTAGAGGAGTCCTGTGAAGTAATAAAATCAAGATCAGGTCTGTCAAAGACACTACAATCCCTCTGCTCAAACACATCAATATTTGTAGGAAAGGTCTCATCAACTCTTAAGGTAACCGGTTGTCCATTTCTAAATTGTTGAGGATTGGCTGCCATGGTTTCCAAAAGTTTCATAGCTTCATCAGGAGTTTTGTCAATCAAGGGCCCTCCACTAACTTTATCCACCATGTACAAATCAATCGGCGACAACCCATTATAAAAATGTAAGATAAGCATTTGATCACAGATTTGATGTTGAGGACAACTGGAGTAAAGTTCCTTGAATCTCTTCCAATATTCATGCAATGTCTCCTCCTCGAATTGTTGAATACCACGAATCTTTTTCCACATAACTATGTAATCATTCTGAACTTCCTGTGGGCTTTGATATGATGGATATGAGTCAGTAAACTGACTATGTGCAACCTCATGCCTAAAGTTTGATTGATCCACAGGTGGGTAGTACTGATGTTTAGGCTGATAGAACCAAGTCTGAGGCTGATAGTACAGATAATATGGATCCATGGTCAAAGAAGTTTCCTGCTCTTACACTGAAACACTAGCAAATAAAATTAGAAGACATAGGAGCATATAATATCAAACACATGGATATATGAACATGAAAGCAATTGAAACAATTTTTTTTTCAAATTTTTATGCAAAAAGAAAAAGAAACAATCCTAAGGTATCAAACACCGCTACATTCCCCGGCAACGGCGTCAATTTTGATAAACCCAATTTTGTCGTGATTTGGGTATCAAATAATTTCACCGAATCCCTTTCTACACTAATGCAGTATAGGATAACTCGGATCGTCTCTATCAAGGAATATAAATGGTAAAATGATAGTCTTAGGATCAATTATTGTTGGCTTGGGTTTTCTGGATTAATTGGGGATTTCAGAATTGACTTTTGAACAAAGAAAAGAAATAAGGACCTAAAACTATGCTACATTTGTAAATTCAACTCATGGAAATTAAAAAACAAAGAAGCTAACTAATCTAAACTACTGCATTGAAAGAAATGGCAAACAAGAATAAACTAATGCAACAATTAAGCAAATCTAAATTGTGTAGAATCAAGAATCAAGAACAGTGTAAAGCCCGAAAATTCTCAAAATTATTTTAGAAATATTCTATGATTTTTTTGGAATTTTAGAATATTTTTATGGAATTTTTAGAGTATCGGAAGTAGCAAAAACAAATAGAAACGTAAAATGGCCTAAGCGGGAATCGAACCCGAGACCTATTGGGTCCTACGACTTAAGGTGAACTCTAGTAACCAAGAGAACCCAGCAGGGCCGTGCTAAAAGAAGAGAGATTCAATTATATTTATGTTAGAGGTGGGTCATATTTACCACTTAATATAAATAGGGAATTAAGGGAAGAGTTATTAGGGATAAACGTTAACTCTCCTCTTCCTCACCCTAATCCTGCCGAACCTTTCTTCTCCCTCATCTCTCGGCGCCAACCCAAGGAAGAACCTAGGGTTCCATCCCTAGGGTCATAAGAGTATCTTCCGGCAACATCAAAGATATGAGGACGCTCCTCTCCGCGCGAAGAACGCATAGACGCGAGAAGATCGTCGAAGAGATCCCTTCTTCGGAAAACCTAGCGATTGGATTGTAAGAAAAACTAGCGCAGGAGGTAAGAAACCCCTCATCTGTAGTATAAGTAGCTGTTCGTATGTTTTATGCATTAATATAGTAGTATGCAGATTTTCAGTACGTAGGGTGTGTTCTAGTGCACACCAAGTGCTTGATATAATGTTTAGCTCAGTAAAATGCTACAGTAGGCATTCTAATAGCTCAGTAAATGCAGTAGAAGCATTTAATAGCATATTAAGTCTTACTACAGCTTATATAGGACTACGGTCCAATGGGTGGGCTTCCACAGTCTCCTCTAGGTTCAGATAACCTAGCTCTAGGTTCATATAACCTAGCTCTAGGTTCAGATAACCTAGAAATAGGATGATAAGATAATTCAGCTATAACCAGATATTATTATTTTAATCTAGTTATGAAAATAGTTTTCAAAACTTCACAAATAGTTTCGTGAATTCAGTATAGCTTAGCATTAGTTTAGAATTGGCTCAATTCAGTTTTTGTATCAGTTTAGTTTTCTATTGATGCAATAGGATAGCTTATGTTAGCACTTGTTGTCGTGACTTGTTGTTTGTATGCCATGCTATGCTTTTACATGTTCAGTATACATATATTTCAAATAGCATGTTTTAAAAAGCATGATTTCATCGTATGCATGTTTTAGTGAGGTAGATGGTTTCTTATTAAGCTCTCAAGCTTACATACTATTTTCCTTATAATGCAAATAAAGGTAAAGGAAAGATGGACTAGCGGAGGCTGGAGGACAATGCAACGAAGATGTGTGTGGAAAAGGAGTTTGGAATGAAGATCTTAGGGATTTAGCAAGTCTAACTATTAGAACCTTGTTATGTTTAGTTTTCGCAATTCAGTATGCTTAAAAGTCATGAACTAGTGAAATATGCACCATGCCTTGTTTAGAATGCTAGGTAATTGATGTTAGAATGCATTTCAGTTAGTTTAGAGTTTGTACATGTGATTTGGGCACGAAACAGTGCTGAAATCAGAGCTTTGCTGCGAAATCAGAAACCCCAATCGATCAGTGTATCGATTGGGGCCCTCAATCGATCAGCAGATCGATTGAGGAGTCTGGTTCTACGAACAGTAAGCTTCTGGATCGATCAGCCGATCGATCCAGTCACATTCTGTCGCGAACAGAGAGTTTGGGGATCGATCGTTCGTTCGATCAGGGAAATCACTCCCAAGAACATAGAGCTCTGGAATCGATCACTGGATCGATTGCCCAGCCTAGATCGATTAGCCGATCGATCCAGACGCTAGTTCCCGCGTACAGTAGGATCCTGAATATATCATTGGACCGATTGCCTAACCTGGATCGATCAGCCAATCGATCCAAGTTAGTCTCCGTGCACAGTAGCACGCTGGATCGATCCATGGATCGATCAGAGGCCTAGTACTAGCTGAAAACCCTTTAGTTCAGCCCCAGATGACAGCAAAGATCTAGAACACCCCTTCTAGCATAGCCACAACAATTCAAGGGGTAGTTTAAACGTTAAGTTCAGATAGTATAGCGATTAACAGAAGCATATTCATTAGTTCAGCAAAATTTTCATCAGATCAGCTTTCTGCAAATGAATTAGTTAGCCTAATGTAATGATCGGCCTTAGAGCCTAGGTAGTAGAAGGCGGGTCATTACAAAGTGGTATCAGAGCAGAAAGTTCCATACTTCCTACACACATCAGCATTGAACCTGTAGCTTCCAAGTAAGAATATCTCTCACTTTGTTATGTTTATTGCTTTCATGTTTGTAGATAACTAAAGTATGCTTATCTGTGATAGTAACTAACATGATAGTATTAGCTATATAAACATGATGCTTTAGTTATGTATGTCCTTTGTTCCTTTAAAAATGGCATGAGGGCGCCCAGCTAGAAGGGCACCAGCTACTGAGCCCCAGCATGAGGCAGGCAGTTCAGTGCCTCCCCTAGACCTTACAGCAGTAGTGGCTCAGTTACAGAAGCAGCTAGAAGAACAGCAACAGGAGATAGCCACCTTAAAGGCTAATCAGCAGAATACTCCCACTGTCACCCCGGAACCAAACATAGCAAGCCCAGTAGTTATTGAGGTTCCACCAGTCCAGCCTACAGTACCAGTAGTCGCAGTAGCTGAGGCAAAGAGAGAAGCCTATCTGATCCAGTGGCAGAGAGTCAAGCCCGAGAACTTCTCAGGCACCAGTGAACCATGGGATTCCCAAGCCTGGTTCAAAACACTGGAGAGTACGATGGAGCTTTTGGACTGGCCAGAGCATGAAAAAGTGAAGTGCACCTCCTTCTACTTGACAGGAGATGCACGCATGTGGTGGGAGAGAATTAGAGCGAAGCGCCCAGTGAACCAGATGACATGGGCTGACTTCGAGGAGTTCTTTCACATGCGGGCCACAAACCGCCATTACAACGAGTTCACTGAGTTTTGTCAGGGCAACCTATCAGTTGAGGAAGCCGTGAAGAAATTCAATAAACTGGCTCGTCTATGCCCCGAACTAGTTAGCACAGAAAAAGAACGAGTCTGGTTGATGCTCAAGATGCTGAGGCCGGAAATAGCATTGAACGTGGTTGGCGGCGTTCATAGGCCGCAAACCACTGAAGAACTAGTCAGCAGTGCTCTGACCACCGAGCACTATCAGAATAGTATCAAGCAGTAGAAGCAAGTCCTCTCAGAGTCCAAAGGGCAAGGAGGCTCAGGTATTTAGAAACAACAGGGCCACATCTCTAACTGGGAAGGGAACTCCAGCAATAAGCGCAAACCAGGGAGTTACCCAAAGGGAGGACCAGCCAGCAAACAACCTAGTTATCCCAAATGTGCAAATTTTGGGAAATTCCACCTAGGAGTTTGTCGCAAGGGCAGACGAGGATGCTTTGAATGTGGACAAGAAGGGCATATGGCTAAGCAATGCCCGAACAAGACAAGTCTTCCTCAACCACAGCCGATTCAGCATGGAGGCCAGCCAGCCCAGTTACACCAGATGCAGGCTGTTTTAGACGGTCCACACATCAGCCAGGGTAGACTAGAAGCCCCTCCAGCTATGACAAATGCGAGGATTTACTCCTTAACCAGAGAGGATGTAGCGAATGCCTCGACAGTTGTTACAGGTCAGATTAGTATTTTACAGCAAAGTGCAACTGTCTTATTCGATACTGGGGCAACCCATTCTTATATATCCAGGGCATTCGCCGAAAAGTTAGGAGTACCCCAGAGGTATTCAGTGGTCAGTTTTTGACGATGCTACCTTCGGGAGAAATTATGGCATCTACGCACTGGCTCAGAGCAGTGCCAGTCATTATAGCAGACAGAGAGCTGTTTGACGATATGATAGTGCTAGATATGGCTGACTACGATGTCATCATGGTAATGGACTTACTGATTAAGTACGGTGCTTCCATAGAGTGCCGTAAATAGAAAGTTATATTCCAACCCGAAGCAGGAGTGCAGTTTGAGTACAGCGGAGAGCCCAAGAGAAAGGCCAAGAAGTTTCTCTCAGCTCTAAAAGCACAAAAATTAATGGATTCAGGATGTACGAGATTCTTAGCGCATGTAGTCAATGCCAGTCAGGACAAGGACCAACAGCTAGCAGAGGTCCGAGTCGTATGCGATTACCCAGCAGTCTACCCTGAGGAGTTACCAAGCCTAGCACCAGACAGGGCGATTGAATTTGAGATAGAACTAATTCCCGGTACAAATCCTATCTCCAAAGCACCTTATCGCATGCCTCCAGCAGAACTGAAGGAACTTCAGGAGCAATTACAGGAGCAACTTGACAAAGGTTTCATACGCCCTAGACACTCACCATAGGGAGCGCCTGTATTGTTCGTGAAGAAGAAGGAAGGGAGTATGCATGTAATACCCACTAAGCTTTTAAGATAAATAAGAGAATGATGAATTTGCCTTAGAAAAATATTAGTAGAATGTTGAACCAAAAAGAAATAAAAATAGGGAGTGGTCAAGGATTGAACCTTGAACCTCTCATGATGTAAATGATAGGATTAATGGGTAATAACCAGTTGGGATAGGAATGATATATTGATAGCAAAGGAGGAAAACTCATGATAAGGATGAGAGTAAAAGCTAGCCAAAAGAAAGCAAGAAAAGAGCAAGAGAAAGGCAACTTGCCTTCCTTCTTTTCTCTCCCTCTTCCTCTCCCTTTGCCGTGACCTAAAGAGGACAATTAAGGGGATTCATTCCCCCTTGTTTCATCATGAATGATGAGAACAAATAAATAAATAAAATAAAAAGGAAATGAAAAAAAAGGGCTAAGGGAGAAGGAAAGCAAAAACCAGTTTTGCTACCTCTTTCCCCTTAACATAAAAGGGAGCATGTAAAGAGAAGATTTTATTTTTCTCTCATTTCTCTCATTCTCTCCTCTCCACCACCGAGAGCCTCAGCCCCCTCTCCTCCATTTTCGGTCCCCAAAACAAGGTTCCTCCTAGGATACAAGGAAGGCTACCAAGGGAAATCAAAGGAGGAGAACAAGAAGAAGAGACCCTTTCTTCCATCACCACACTTTAGAACCACAAGAGAAAAGGAAGTAAGTATCCCCTCACCTGTGGTACAAGTGGTTTTAATGTGTTTTTGGATTTTATGAGGATTTTAAAACCTAGAAACAAAGTTGTCAAAATTCGGCCAAAGAAGGGACTTGTTGATCCTAGGAATGTTTAATATAAGCCTTGATTCATGATAATTTTTCTATGCATTGTAAGAAGGTTTTCTCTCATATTTTTATATATATGTGATGCTGGATTAGAGATGTACCTAACACTAGAGTTTCGGCCAAAAAGGTTTTATAAGGTCTAGGGAATTTATTTGTTTACCTAACTTGCACAAAACCCTCTAAATAAATGCTTAAGGATCCATTATTGTTTTCATACTTGAAGGTTACTTGGAACCAAAAGTACCCCACTCACAAATTTCGGCCAAGGAAGGGTTTAGGTTTAGGAAGACTTTGAATTTAAACTCACCATGTTTATATGATAGAATATAGAGTTTCTTAAAGAGTTGCATGCTTGTATGTTGATTGAAACTCATGAACATCACTTTTAATGTTTCAGCCATGGTAAGGTGGATGGTTTAGAATAGCTTAAACAAATTTTTTTAACATGCTCAAAACCTCCATGACAATAAGATATGAAAGTTGTTTTGATGCTCCCATGCTTAATTAGAGTATAGGAAAATTGGTTGCAAGATATATGATAATTATGACCACAAGGGTCCTAGCTTGTTTGTGAACCAAACTTATATGTATAGTTTCTTTGATATTTTTGCCATAAAACTTGTTTAGGTTTTCCATACTTTAGGCCACCTAAAACCTAGATTAAAGACTTGGAAGGTTTCGGCCAAACATATGCTATGAGATAAAGAAAGCAAAAACCTAGGAAACCTAAGACACAATTTAAATGTATGCTTATAGTGCTTGACTTTTATACATGTTATGAAATGTGTTATGACTTTCTATGCTTTTATGCCATTTGAACAAATTCCATGCTTGATGAGGTTCGGCCATGTAGGGTTTAAAGACCTAGAAACCTTAAAATTTAGACCTCATGTGTCAAAGATGCTTCTTATGAAATTGAGATAACATGTTGATTGTGTTCACATGCTTATACATTTAACTATGATTCAAATGGACACCTTAAAGTCTCGGCCATGAAGGGATACATGCCTTAGAAACCCTATAACTTACATTGAACATGCTCATGTCACTCTCCATGAAATATGAAATGTAGAAAGATAAAAATTCACATGCTATATGTTGTTAGTGACCTAAATTGATGCTAAGGGAAGTTTCAGACATGACCACTTGTATGATGCCATTTATAAATTTATACATGATGTTAGAGTAAGTTCACATGCTTGTATGCTTGCTTGAAAACCTAAATGAATACTCGTAAGTTTCGGCCAAGACATAATTTTAAGGGCTTAAAGGATTTAGGAACTAACTCAATTGTGCTTACCATATTCCTTGAAACAAATGCTATAAATATGGTTAAGGTTTCCATGCTTTATGTCATTTTGAACCTTGTTTCACACTTGTTAAGGTTCGGCCAAATGAGGTTTAAGGACTTGGAGAACTTAGAGTCCAAGTAAATCTTGTTTATAATACTTCCTATGAAAATGATATGTGGATGGATTAGGTTCTACATGCTTGGACGTTTTTTAAAACCTAAATTGGCACCTAAGAGGGTTTCGGCCAAGATAAGAACCCAAGGGATTAGGAAGATTAGTACCCAAATTAATCATGTTACATTGTTCCTTATGATTGGATGAGCACATGATACACTTTTATGCTTAGACATGTATGCTTGTGAGCTATACAAGATGAGAATTTCTACGATATGTTATGAGTTCAAAATATGCATGCTTTATGTTATGATATGTGGGTAAATTTTACATGCTTTGATGATATGATATGAGCTGAAAATATGCATGCTTATGTTATGATATGTGGTTAAATTATGCATGCTTTGATGCTATGTTTAGTGCTTAAAATATGCATGCTTTCATGATATGCTATGTGGTTAAATTATGCATGCTTGATGATATGCTTTATGCTTAAGATATGCATGTTTTTATGATCTATGCCTAAGTGATGCATATTGTTATGATATGATGTATGCCTAAGTGATGCATACTTTTATGGTATGATGTATGCCTAAGTGATGCATACCTTTATGACATGATGTATGCCTAAGTGATGCATACCTTTATGATATGATGTATGCCTAAGTGATGCATACTTTTATGACATGATGTATGCCTAAGTGATGCATACTTTTATGATATGATGTGTGCTTAAGTGATGCATGCTTTTATGATGTATGATATGTATAAGTATGACATGTACTTTACTTTATATGGCTTGTACCAAGGGTGAGCTCCATAAGCGCCCCAGGGTCGATGGAATAAGACTCGGGCCTCGTTAGGGATGGGCTCCTAAGTGCCCCTAGGTCGATGGAGTAAGACTCGGGCCTAGTATGTTTGCCTTGTAGGGTTCAAGACTTGCTACCGTGGACCTACATAGGTTCCGCGCAATATGTAAGTGGTACATAGCCGGGATCCCCCTTTAGGTTGAGATTATGTTCAAGTATATATGTAAGAAGAAATGGTTTTAAAGATCATGAGACATACACATGTTTTTCGGATACATGTTTTTTTTCAAAATCATATTGCATATACCTTATGATGATTTATGATATGCCATGGTTAGATATGATTATGTTATGTTCCATGATATGTCCATGTGTATGATATGCCATGACTCCTTATGACGATATGCCATGATTAGATACGATTATGTTATGCTTTATGCTATGCTTTACGCTATGATATGCCATGACTAGTTATGATTTCTTCATGTTGCATGATATGCTTAAAAGAGTATGTTACATTATGTCATGACTAGTTGAAATGATGCCATGTTGAGACATTCTTTGATTATACTATGATTTTCGGTTTTAGTGAGTAGGAAAGGAACTTACTGAGCCATGAGTGCTCACAGCTTACTGTCCTTGTACCACAGATAAAGGAAAAATCTGGATGAGCTAGAGGAGCAGCAGGAGAGGCAAGGAGATGCGTGTGGCAGTGGCTAGACAACTAAATAAGAACCTGCTTTAAAAACTTTTAAAGAACTATGCTTTGGTATCATGAATTGTAGTACCGTATGTGTGACTTGATGTTATGTTTCTATTAATTTTGATATCATGTTATCGAGGCCATGATAGTGTAGTTCGGATTTGATGCAAGGGAAAACAAAAGAAAAGTTTTTATTAAACTAAGAGAATTATTTTAAGTCTTCCGCTGTTTTAAAAAGAAAAATTTGTACATAGAGTATCGTAGCCCCGTTCCTTAGGGTTAGCAGGGAGGGCGGGCGTTACAGGTTGGTATTGTTGGAGCAATCCCAATGGTCCGAGGGACCATGTGTTTTGGTGTTTGGGCAAAGGGTTTAAGTTAGGTTTACCCTCGTTATTTGATATGTGTACTTGAGTTGTGCAGGACTGCAGGTGACACATGTGACTCAGGTTGACGGCTTCGGGTCCGGTGAAGGATGGAGCATCAGAGGGACCGTGGACAAGGCAGCGAGGACAAGGGCCGAGGGAAGCGACTTCGAGGCATACGCGAAGGATGACATTGGGGACGAGCCGTGGGCTTGGATGCATCCGAGGGACGAGAGCCAAAGGAAGTAGGCTTGAAGGCAAGAGGTCAAGGCTGCAAAGAAGAGTCAAATGAGTCGTGAGGGTACGAGTGCATGAGAGATTGTACTCGGAGTAAAATCCTACTTTTAGGGTTTAACTGTAGCGACACTGTAGCATTATTGTAGCGCATTGTAGCAGTTACTGTAGCGCACTGTAGCAGTTACTGTAGCGTACTGTAGCAGTCGATTGGTGTATGGACCAGTCGACTGATGCATTGGGCTGGCATCAGTCGACTGGTGTAAGGACCATTCGACTGGTAATGGGCAAATCAGGTTCTGATTTGTTCCAAGCTCTATAAGAAGAAGCTTGGTATGGCCGGCCAAGGTGACGAAATTAGACTTGGTTAAAGCCTAATTAGTAGTCACTAAGTGCTCAAAGGTTCCCTTGTGCCCAAGTGTTTTTGGTGAGTGTTGTGGTGAGGTTTCTCCACCCACAAGGAGGTTGAGCTAGCCGGAGTTTGCCAGGGACTAATCCACCGACGGATTGAGGGATAGTCCACCTTACGGACACGCCGTGGAGTAGGAGCAAGTTATCTCCGAACCACGTAAACGAACATGTTAGCGGTTTGCATTTCCATTCTTGTATTTGGTATTTAGCCTTCGTATTTGTGTTGTATTATTTGTATTCCGCTGCGCAACTAACAAATACGTAGAAAGCGATTGATTTGGGGGCGCCGTCTATCCAACCCCCCTTCATGCCGGCCGCAAGATCCTCCAACAAGTGGTATCAGAGCGAGGCCGCTCTCCGTTGGACTAACCGCCAAGGAAGCAAAGATGTCCAGCTTGATAGATCCGCCAAAGTTCGAATGAGAAAGCTTATGGGACATCACCTTTTGGATGGTGAAGATGAAGAACTTCTTTGAGACGGATTGGGACACAATGATGGTGGTGGAAGAGCCATTTGAAGTCCCTAAAGACAAGAAAGGGAAGAAGCTCCGACCACGACATTGGACAGAGGAGCAAACCACACGATCGGAGGCAAATTCAAAGGTAATATCAATATTGATTGAAAATTTTCCTTCTAATGTGATAAATCGTGTAGGTGAATACAAGAACGCCCACGAGTTGTGGAGTAAGGTAAAGAAAGTTCTAGGAGAAGAACTTTTACCTACACATGATAAGATAGAGCCCAAGGAGATGGACTTAGTAGCTCAAGAAGAGGAGGAGGAGCAACCGGAAGGTGACGAGCACACAACTTCCGAGGAGAAGGATGAAGAAATGTCATCCGTTAGTATGGATGAGGAGACATCCTCAAAGGTTGAGGAAGAATCCAAGACAAGTGAAGAAGAAGAAGAAGAAATCTTGGAAGAAGTCAACCTAGTGAGCACCTCCACCGAAGCAAAGTCAAAAGATCACATCATTTGTTTCGGGTGCAATGAGAAGGGACACTACAAAAGTAGATGTCCTATGGGTAAGAAAGAGGTATCTCCTAAACTCAATTCAATCTCTTTAGAATCTAATTTGAGTTGTAGGAAGAAGAAGGAGAAGAAACACATTAGATGCTTCACGTGTGGAGAACTTGGACACTACCACACAAGATGCTCAAGAAAGGGAGAGTTCAAGAAGTTGGAGCATCTAAAGAAGTGGGAGAAAAAGAAGAAGAGCTCAAGTCAAGGGGGAGCTTCAAGGGTAAGGGAGGTATACCCTAATTTGAAATGCAATTCAAATTTTCATTCCTCCATGCATGCTAGGAATAATTCTCATTATTTACCCATGCAAAATTTTGGATTTAAATATCATGATAGGAATAGGGTAAATATCATGCATGATAGACCTAGGAAAGTTAAATTCTCATTACCTAAGGAGAAGAAGGTAATAGAGAACCAAGGCATTAATCCCAAGAAGGGGAGACATATGCCTAGAAAGGGTAGGTCTAGGAATGTCCATGATGGACATGTTGACTCAAGGTTTAGGAACCTAGAAAGGGAGAATCAAGATTTGAAGGCAAAGCTTGATGGTTTAGAGAAATTCCTTAAGAAATTCACTATTGGATCTAAGGGATTAAGTATGGTGTTGGGGAGTCAAAAACCCAACAATGATAGATCGGGCTTGGGATACCGATCTAGTCCCTCCAAGGCCAAAAGGAGACCATGTGCTAGGGTGGCACATGATAAGGGCAAGGGAGAGTCATCCAAGGCCAATAAAAAGAAATATGCTTGGGTTGCATATGATTATGGCAAGGATGATGTGTCCAAGGTCAAGAAGATAAGGAGATCTACTAAGGGACATCATTGTGGTTTGGTCACAATAGATGAGTCACCTAGGGAGGTGACTAAGGTAAAGAGCTCTAGGGAGAGCTCCAAGTGTCAATTTGGGACCCATGGCCAATGGATCTCAGGTGGGTTCTACTTGGGGGTTTAGAGGAGCTATGGAGTGTGCCAAATGGTTTAGAGATAGACTTGAGTCTCAAACCTAGGGATTTGGCACATATGGATTATGTTTCATGCAAGGAAATATGACATTAAGGGTTATATTGCATGATAATTGGTTTTGGATGTATAGATGCCATATAAACCAATGCTAGGGATGCATTGTGGGTTGGTATGGGCAAATACATCAAAAGGAAGCCAAAACTAGGACTTTAGGTCAAGGTTCAATTGAACCATTTAGCTAGTTTTGGATTTTGTGTCAATATTGGGATTGGTGATAGATACATTTTGTAATGTATTTTTTCCAAGTAGACAAGGGTTCAATAGACCTCTCCACAAAATTTGGGAATTTTTGGAGGTATAGGGAATTTCTGGTGCATTTCTGAAGTTGGCCTGAAAAGGTTGATTTTTGCAGAATTAAGGTACCAGTCGACTGGTGCAGATACCAGTCGACTGATAACAGTGTTTTTGAGCACAGAATGTCTCTGTAAGCTCATTTTATCGATACCAGTCGACTGGTGCCGATACAAGTCGACTGGTAACAGTAGATTTCGACCACAGAATGCTTCTGTAAGGTTCTGTCGAAAGGGGGTAGTCGACTGGCACTTGGGGCAGTCGACTGATACCAGTCTGAAACTGTTTTCAGCATTGGTTTGTGACCATGTCAACTCACTTAGATCTATGGGATCCAAGGGGGATTAATACATGAGTTTATGGTCAGTTTGGATGAGAAATTTTCAACAATTGGGATATTGTTGGAGAACTTTTTGGATGTTAGGCAAAGGGGGAGAAGTAAGGTTTAAATTGGGAAAACCTTTAGTGCCTTTGCATAGAGGGAGCCTTGGGATAGGTTCTTAAAAATCCCTGTGATAAAATCCTAGCTCAATGGGGAGCATAGGTGTAGGGGGAGCCTTGGGATAGGTTCTTAAAAAGCCCTCTGATAAAATCCTAGCTCAATGGGGAGCGTAGGTGTAGGGGGAGCCTTATGATAGGTTTCAATGCATGTTTGCATTTTATTTCGGCGGTTGCCAAGTGTGTAGCCTTGGCAACGTAAGTCCATTCGGCGGTTGCCAAGTGTGTAGCCTTGGCAATGTAAGTCCATTCGGTGGTTGCCAAGTGTGTAGCCTTGGCAATGTAAGTCCATTCGGCGTTTGCCAAGTGTGTAGCCTTGGCAACGTAAGTCCATTCGGCGGTGTAAGTCCAAGTGTGTAGCCTTGGCAACGTAAGTCCATTTGTTTTAGCATGTTTGTTTTGCTATATGTTTTCCCTAACTTAAACGTATTGCCAAACACCAAAAAGGGGGAGATTGTTGGAGCAATCCCAATGGTCCGCGGGACCATGTGTTTTGGTGTTTGGGCAAAGGGTTTAAGTTAGGTTTACCCTAGTTATTTGATATGTGTACTTGAGTTGTGCAGGACTGCAGGAGACACATGTGACTCAGGTTGACGACTTCGGGTCCGGTGAAGGATGGAGCATCTGAGGGACTGTGGACAAGACAGCGAGGACAAGGGCCGAGGGAAGCGACTTCGAGGCATATGCGAAGGATGGCATTGGGGACGAGCCATGGGCTTGGATGCATCTGAGGGACGAGAGCCAAAGGAAGTAGGTTTGAAGGCAAGAGGTCAAGGCTGCAAAGAAGAGTCAAATGAGTCGTGAGGGTACGAGTACATGAGAGATTGTACTCGGAGTAAAATCCTAGTTTTAGGGTTTTACTGTAGCGCACTGTAGCAGTTACTGTAGCGTACTGTAGCAGTCGACTGGTGTATGGACCAGACGACTGATGCACTGTAGCAGATAGCCATTGAGAGAGCCGTTGGGCTGGCATCAGTCGACTGGTGCAAGGACCAGTCGACTGGTAATGGGCAAATCAGGTTCTGATTTGTTCCAAGCTCTATAAGAAGGAGCTTGGTACGGCCGGCCAGGGCGACGAAATTAGACTTGGTTAAAGCCTAATTAGTAGTCACTAAGTGCTCAAAGGTTCCCTTGTGTCCAAGTGTTTTTGGTGAGTGTTGTGGTGAGGTTTCTCCACCCACAAGGATGTTGAGCTAGCCGGAGTTTGCCGGGGACTAATCCACCGATGGATTGAGGGATCGTCCACCTTACGGACACGCCGTGGAGTAGGAGCAAGTTATCTCCGAACCACGTAAACGAACGTGTTAGCGGTTTGCATTTCCATTCTTGTATTTGGTATTTAGCTTTCGTATTTGTGTTGTATTATTTGTATTCCGCTGCGCAACTAACAAATACGTAGAAAGCGATTGATTTGGGGGCGCCGTCTATCCAACCCCCCTTCAAGCCGGCCGCAAGATCCTCCAACAGGTATCAGAGCCAAGTTTTTGCCAGCTCACTACACACACATCAAGCCTCCGACCTGCCGCTCCAAGTAAGAATGTTTATGCTTAATTTTCTTGTTATATGATTATGCTTAGTTTCATGATATATGACTTATGCTTTATTTTTTTTCTTCCTTGTTATATTGCCTATGCTTTATTTTCTTTGCTATGTTGCTTATGCTTTATTTCCTTATGTTATATTGTTTGTCACTCTATCCTTTATTTTTCCTTATGTTGCTTATTCTTTAGTTTCATGTTTTGCTTGCTTATGTTTGATGCTTTATTCTATGCTTTTAGTTATAATTTAGATTAGGATTACATATTAGTAGGTTAGGAATAATACCAGAACAAATAGATAGAAACAAAACAGTACGTTAGATTGGCTAAAAACGATAACCACTTAGACTAGTCTATTTGTCATTATTTAGATAAACATGGTTAGGACACGCAATGGCCGAACCGAGGGGACAGTGACTCCACCAGACCTGACACAGGTAGTCATAGACCTCCAGCGTCAGATCACAGAACAACAACAGCTGATCACTACCTTAATGCAAATCTGAATACACTACCGGTTATACCTACAGCCGCACCAGTGCCCCCGGCAGCCCCTACTCCGATGGTCCGACAAGAGGCCTATCTGATTCAGTGGCAAAGGCTTAAGCCGGAAGCCTTCTCGGGAAACTGCGAACCATGGGATGCGCAAGCCTGGCTCAAGACCGTGGAGAGCATAATGGAACTACTGGACTGGCCTGAACACGAGAAGGTCAAATGCGCTTCGTTCTGTCTTACCGGAGATGCCCGGATGTGGTGGGACCGAGTAAAGGCGAAAAGACAAATAAACCAGATGCAGTGGACGGATTTTGAGACAGAGTTCTTCGAAGAATTCTTCCATATGCAAGTGACCAACAAGCACTATGATAAGTTCACTGAGTTCCGGCAAGGTGATCTGTTAGTTAACGAAGCCGTCAAGAAGTTCAATCGCCTAGCACGTCTGTGCCCAGAACTGATCAGTACTGAAAAAGAAAGGGTCCGGTTAATGTTAAAGATGCTCCGACCCGAGATAGCTCTGAACGTAGTCGGCGGAGTTAATAGACCGCAGACTGCAGAGGAGCTAGTCAGCAGTGCCCTGATTACCGAGCACTACCAAAAAGCAATGAACGAGGGCAAGAACCAAGCACTGACCGGAGGACAAAAATCGCACAATACCAGAACCGGCTGGAAAGGAAACTCAGGTGGAAAGAGGAAACAATGGAACAACACAAAAGGTGGTCCGGCCAATAAGCAAACCAAGTACCCTCAGTGTGACACATGTGGAAAGATGCATTCTGGAGTATGCCTCCTAAGCTCCAGAAAGTGTTACAACTGCGGAAAGGAAGGTTATTTGGCAAGAAATTGCCCTACTCAGTCTCAGGCACTACCTCCGCAGAACAACCAGAATAGGAGTACCCCTGCACAGCTTCACCAGATACATACTGCAATAGAAGGGACTTCAATCAGCCAAGGAAGATTGGAGGCCCCTCCCACTATGACCAATGCAAAAGTCTACTCTCTCGCTCAGGATGACGTGGCGAACGCCTCTGCCATCATCTCAGGTCAGCTACCTAATATCAATCAATATGCTAAAGTTTTACTTAATGCTGGAAACGAACCAATATAGGAATCCATCGAGGAACCGAGACGTGTTTCGTATCCTTGGGTCGAAACTATGTCCGGGCGACTTTCTACCCTCACCATAACACCGAAGTTATTTGAGAGTATACTGGAAAAGCAAACCAGTGACCAAAACCTCCAGAGAATCAAACAAGAGGCTTTGGAAGGAAAGAATGATGGGTTCCGTATCGCGGACAACGGGATATTATACCTCAAGGATCAGTTATGCATTCCAGAGGACCCAGAGTTGCGAAGGAAAATATTGGAAGAAGCTCATACAACACCCTATGTAATACACCCGGGCTCCACTAAGATGTACCAGGACCTGAAAAAGATATTTTGGTGGTATGGTATGAAAAGAGAAGTAGCTCAGTATGTCAGTACTTGCCTGGCCTGCCAAAGGGTAAAAGCTGAACACCAGAGACCGGGCGGATTACTACAGCCTGTCCAAATTCCAGAATGGAAATGGGAAGAAATCTCTATGGATTTCATTTCGGGTCTTCCCAGGACGACAAACGGATATGACGCTATATGGGTGATTGTAGAGAGATTGACGAAGTCCGCACACTTTTTGGCGATCAAAATGACTTATTCAACTGAACAACTAGCTCAGTTATATGTTAAGGAAATCATTCGGCTACATGGTATTCCTAAGACCATTATTTCTGATAGAGACGGTCGTTTTGTTTCACACTTTTGGGAGTGCGTTCAGAAGACCCTCGGCACGAAGTTGTTATTTAGTACAGCTTTCCACCCTCAGACCGATGGGCAAACTGAAAGAGTGAACAAAATATTAGAAGATATGTTAAGAGCTTGTGCCCTGGACTTCAAGGGAAGCTGGTGCCGATATTTATACCTGGCAGAATTTGCCTACAATAATAGTTACCAAGCTACTATTAGAATGGCACCTTACGAAGCTCTGTATGGGAGGAAGTGTAGATCCCCTATATGCTGGTATGAAAGTGGTGAAAAGAAGGAAATGGGGCTCCGAACGGAACTTATTGATGACACCACCCGAGCTATACAGAAGATCCGCCAACGAATAGAAACTACTCAGAGTCGGCAGAAGAATTATGCCGATAAACGGCGCAGGCCGCTAGAATTCAACATCGGAGATTTGGTATTCCTTAAGGTATCCCCCATGAAAGGGATAATGAGATTCAGAAAGAGGAGCAAGTTAAGCCCATGATACGTAGGACCGTACCGGATTTTAGAAAGAGTGGGCCAAGTCGCATACAGACTAGAACTACCTCCAGACATGGCAGCTATTCACAATGTGTTCCATGTATCGATGCTCAAGAAGTGTACTCCCAACACAGATCAAGTAATTGAGCCATAGTCGGTACAGGTTCAAGAGGACCTAAGTTACGAAAGTAGACCTATTCAGATCTTGGACCGAGAAGTCAAGAGGTTAAGGAACAAAGAAATACCCTTAGTAAAGGTTCTATGGCGGAATCAACGATTTGAAGAAGCCACCTGGGAACGCGAGGACGATATGAAACAAAAGTACCCGGAGCATTTTAAAGTTCGAGGACGAACTTTTTATGAGGTACGAGGTACTGTAACACCCACTAAGCTTTTAAGATAAATATGAGAATGATGAATTTGCCTTAGAAAAATATTAGTAGAATGTTGAACCAAAAAGAAATAAAAATAGGGAGTGGTCAAGGATTGAACCTTGAACTTCTCATGATGTAAATGATAGGATTAATGGGTAATAACCAGTTGGGATAGGAATGATATATTGATAGCAAAGGAGGAAAACTCATGATAAGGATGAGAGTAAAAGCTAGCCAAAAGAAAGCAAGAAAATAGCAAGAGAAAGGCAACTTGCCTTCCTTCTTTTCTCTCCCTCTTCCTCTCCCTTTGCCGTGACTTAAAGAGGACAATTAAGGGGATTCATTCCCCCTTGTTTCATCATGAATGATGGGAACAAATAAAAAAATAAAATAAAAAGAAAATGAAAAAAAAGGGGCTAAGGGAGAAGGAAAGCAAAAACCAGTTTTGCTACCTCTTTCCCCTTAACATAAAAGGGAGCATGTAAAGAGAAGATTTTATTTTTCTCTCATTTATCTCATTCTCTCCTCTCCACCACCGAGAGCCTCAGCCCCCTCTCCTCCATTTTCGGTCCCCAAAACAAGGTTCCTCCTAGGATACAAGGAAGGCTACCAAGGGAAATCAAAGGAGGAGAACAAGAAGAAGAGACCCTTTCTTCCATCACCACACTTTAGAACCACAAGAGAAAAGGAAGTAAGTATCCCCTCACCTGTGGTACAAGTGGTTTTAATGTGTTTTTGGATTTTATGAGGATTTTAAAACCTAGAAACAAAGTTGTCAAAATTCGGCCAAAGAAGGGACTTGTTGATCCTAGGAATGTTTAATATAAGCCTTGATTCATGATAATTTTTCTATGCTTTGTAAGAAGGTTTTCTCTCATATTTTTATATATATGTGATGCTAGATTAGAGATGTACCTAACCCTAGAGTTTCGGCCAAAAAGGTTTTATAAGGGCTAGGGAATTTATTTGTTTACCTAACTTGCACAAAACCCTCTAAATAAATGGTTAAGGATCCATTATTGTTTTCATACTTGAAGGTTACTTGGAACCAAAAGTACCCCACTCACAAATTTCGGCCATGGAAGGGTTTAGGGTTAGGAAGACTTTGAATTTAAACTCACCATGTTTATATGATAGAATATAGAGTTTCTTAAAGAGTTGCATGCTTGTATGTTGATAGAAACTCATGAACATCACTTTTAATGTTTCGGCCATGGTAAGGTGGATGGTTTAGAATAGCTTAAACAGATTTTTTTAACATGCTGAAAACCTCCATGACAATAAGATATGAAAGTTGTTTTGATGCTCCCATGCTTAATTAGATTATAGGAAAATTGGTTGCATGATATATGATAATTATGACCACAAGGGTCCTAGCTTGTTTGTGAACCAAACTTATATGTATAGTTTCTTTGATATTTTTGCCATAAAACTTGTTTAGGTTTTCCATACTTTAGGCCACCTAAAACCTAGTTTAAAGACTTGGAAGGTTTCGGCCAAACATATGCTATGAGATAAAGAAAGGAAAAACCTAGGAAACCTAAGACACAATTTAAATGTATGCTTATAGTGCTTGACTTTTATACATGTTATGAAATGTGTTATGACTTTCTATGCTTTTATGCCATTTGAACAAATTCCGTGCTTGACTTTTATACATGTTATGAAATGTGTTATGACTTTCTATGCTTTTATGCCATTTGAACAAATTCCATGCTTGATGAGGTTCGGCCATGTAGGGTTTAAAGACCTAGAAACCTTAAAATTTAGACCTCATGTGTCAAAGATGCTTCTTATGAAATTGAGATAACATGTTGATTGTGTTCACATGCTTATACATTTAATTATGATTCAAATGGATACCTTAAAGTCTCGGCCATGAAGGGATACATGCCTTAGAAACCCTAGAACTTACATTGAACATGCTCATGTCACTCTCCATGAAATATGAAATGTAGAAAGCTAAAAATTCACATGCTATATGTTGTTAGTGACCTAAATTGATGCTAAGGGAAGTTTCGGCCATGACCACTTGTATGATGCCATTTATAAATTTATACATGATGTTAGAGTAAGTTCACATGCTTGTATGCTTGCTTGAAAACCTAAATGAATACTCGTAAATTTCGGCCAAGACATAATTTTAAGGGCTTAAAGGATTTAGGAACTAACTCAATTGTGCTTACCATATTCCTTGAAACAAATGCTATAAATATGGTTAAGGTTTCCATGCTTTATGTCATGTAGAACCTTGTTTCACACTTGTTAAGGTTCGGCCAAATGAGGTTTAAGGACTTGGAGAACTTAGAGTCCAAGTAAATCTTGTTTATAATACTTCCTATGAAAATGATATGTGGATGGATTAGGTTCTACATGCTTGGACGTTGTTTAAAACCTAAATTGGCACCTAAGAGGGTTTCGGCCAAGATAAGAACCCAAGGGATTAGGAAGCTTAGTACCCAAATTAATCATGTTACATTGTTCCTTATGATTGGATGAGCACATGATACACTTTTATGCTTAGACATGTATGCTTGTGAGCTATATAAGATGAGAATTTCTACGATATGTTATGAGTTCAAAATATGCATGCTTTATGTTATGATATGTGGGTAAATTTTACATGCTTTGATGATATGATATGAGCTGAAAATATGCATGCTTATGTTGTGATATGTGGTTAAATTATGCATGCTTTGATGCTATGTTTAGTGCTTAAAATATGCATGCTTTCATGATGTGCTATGTGGTTAAATTATGCATGCTTGATGATATGCTTTATGCTTAAGATATGCATGTTTTTATGATCTATGCCTAAGTGATGCATATTGTTATGATATGATGTATGCCTAAGTGATGCATACTTTTATGGTATGATGTATGCCTAAGTGATGCATACCTTTATGATATGATGTATGCCTAAGTGATGCATACTTTTATGACATGATGTATGCCTAAGTGATGCATACTTTTATGATATGATGTGTGCTTAAGTGATGCATGCTTTTATGATGTATGATATGTATAAGTATGACATGTACTTTACTTTATATGGCTTGTACCAAGGGTGGGCTCCATAAGCGCCCCGGGGTCGATGGAATAAGACTCGGGCCTCGTTAGGAATGAGCTCCTAAGTGCCCCTAGGTCGATGGAGTAAGACTCGGGCCTAGTATGTTTGCCTTGTAGGGTTCAAGACTTGCTACCTTGGACCTACATAGGTTGTGCGCAATATGTAAGTGGTACATAGCCGGGATCCCCCTTTAAGTTGAGATTATGTTCAAGTATATATGTAAGAAGAAATGGTTTTAAAGATCATGAGACATACACATTTTTTTCGGATACATGTTTTTTTCAAAATCATATTGCATATACCTTATGATGATTTATGATATGCCATGGTTAGATATGATTATGTTATGTTCCATGATATGTCCATGTGTATGATATGCCATGACTCCTTATGACGATATGCCATGATTAGATACGATTATGTTATGCTTTATGCTATGCTTTACGCTATGATATGCCATGACTAGTTATGATTTCTTCATGTTGCATGATATGCTTAAAAGAGTATGTTACATTATGTCATGACTAGTTGAAATGATGCCATGTTGAGACATTCTTTGATTATACTATGATTTTCGGTTTTAGTGAGTAGGAAAGGAACTTACTGAGTCATAAGTGCTCACAGCTTACTGTCCTTGTACCACAGATAAAGGAAAAAGCTGGATGAGCTAGAGGAGCAGCAGGAGAGGCAAGGAGATGTGTGTGGCAGTGGCTAGGCAACCAAATAAGAACCTGCTTTAAAAACTTTTAAAGAACTATGCTTTGGTATCATGAATTGTAGTGCCGTATGTGTGACTTGATGTTATGTTTCTACTAATTTTGATATCATGTTATTGAGGCCATGATAGTGTAGTTCGGATTTGATGAAAGGAAAAACAAAAGAAAAGTTTTTATTAAACTAAGAGAATTATTTTAAGTCTTCCGCAGTTTTAAAAAGAAAAATTTGTACATAGAGTATCGTAGCCCCGTTCCTTAGGGTTAGCAGGGAGGGCGGGCGTTACAATGCGCCTGTGCATAGACTACCGGGCACTGAACCAAGTCACCATCAAGAACAGGTATCCTCTTCCCAGAATAGATAACCTGTTCGATCAGTTAAAGGGAGCAGCAGTGTTCTCTAAGATAGACCTCAGATCTGGTTATCATCAGGTGAAAGTTAAAGAAGGGGATATACCTAAGACAACATTCAGGGCCAGATACGGACACTACGAGTTCGTAGTCATGCCCTTTGGCGTGACAAATGCTCCAGCTACTTTCATGGACCTCATGAACAGAGTATTCAGAGATTACTTAGATAAGTTCATTATCGTATTCATCGATGACATCCTTATATATTCCAGAGCTCAGGAAGAACACGCAGAGCACCTGAAGATAGTACTGCAGACCCTTCAGTAGAACTAGCTATACGCCAAATTCATGAAATGTGAATTCTGGCTCGATCAGGTGGCCTTCCTGGGTCACATTATCTCTAAGGATGGTATTATGGTAGACTCCAGTAAAATAGAAGCTGTGAGTAACTGGAAAAGATCCAAAAATGCCAGTGAGATCAGGAGCTTTTTGGGACTAGCAGGTTATTATAGAAAATTTGTAGAGGACTTCTCCAGGATTGCCTCCCCACTGGCAGCTCTTACCAGAAAAAACAGAAAATTTCAGTAGACAGAGGACTGTGAGAACAGCTTCAGCGAGTTAAAGAGGAGATTGACCAGTGCTCCCATTTTGACTCTACCAGAAAACACAGACAACTTTGATATTTATAGTGATGCCTCTAAGTTGGGACTAGGAGCAGTACTGATGCAAAATGGCAAGGTGATCGCCTATGCCTCCAGACAACTCAAGGAATATGAGAAGAATTACCCTACTCATGACCTTGAGCTTGCAGCAGTGGTGTTCGCTCTCAAAATTTGGAGACATTACTTGTATGGAGCGTATTGCAGAGTGTATACAGATCATCAGAGTCTGAAGTACTTCTTCACTCAGAAGGATCTGAATATGCGACAGCGTAGATGGCTTGAGCTGGTCAAAGATTATAACATAGATATCCTCTACCACCCAGGAAAAGCCAATAAGGTGGCAGACGCACTTAGCAGGAAGTCCGATGCCACCTTACTATCCCTAGCAGCCATGTCACCGCCCCTACAGAAGGAGATCACAGATTTCGGTCTCGAACTTCTAGTGGGACAGCTCTCTACTATAACATTAGCATCTACCCTGCTTGGTGACATCAGACAGCTCAGGGACAGGATCCTGAAATTCAAAAAATCAAGCAAGGGTTAGTAGAATCAGAAAGTAGAGAATTCAGAGTGTCCGATAGTGGGGTATTATACTTCGGTGACAGACTCTGTGTTCCCGATCAGGAGGAACCAAAGAGGAAGATTTTAGATGAGGCTCACAGGACTCCTTATGCGATGCATCCAGCTTCCACCACGATGTACCAGGACTTGAAGAAACATTTTTGGTGGCCTAGAATGAAAAGAGACATCGCTAGATATGTTAGCACCTGTCTGACCTGCCAGAGGGTCAAGGCAGAACATCAAATACCAGGAGGAGTTCTGCAGCCAATTCAGATCCCAAAATGGAAGTGGGAAGACATTTCTATGGATTTTATAGTTGGACTACCCAGAACCACGAACGGTTTTGATGCCATATGGGTAATAGTTAACAGGTTGACTAATTCAGTCCACTTCTTAGCTATCAGGATATCCTACTCCATGGAGCAGCTAGCTCAGTTGTATCTTAAGGAGATCGTCAGACTGCATGGAGTTGTTGGAGTGTATACTGAAAGCCTAAGCTTTGTAAACATTCATTATGAATAAAGAATCACATTTGGTCTAATTATCTACATTTGTTTGTAGTTGTTCATTTAATTTATATTGTAGATAACATAGTATGTGGTGTCACATACAGAAGATGATGTTATCAGTACCTTATAAATTATAAACAGTAGCTCACGACCAGAATGGAAAGGAACAAACCATTAGAAAGTCGTAGTGTAATTAGGTATTAGTTTATCTTGACTATATAATTACACTAGTACACTCAGAGTGTATTGAGTAGGACCATTTGAGGTCGTTTCTTTTATACTGACTTTATAAAGGAACAAAGACCTCAGTTATTATGGAAGTGTGTGCTCTTAATCCTAATATAATAACAAGCACATATGTTTGATATATATTTATTTCTTTAATTTATCAATGGGTGAGATTTAGTTCGATGAATCAATAAACCCGATAAATTGGGAAATGGTATCACTCATAGTGTGTGTTGTTGATTATAGAAGGAAACTGTGTCCTAGTGATACTAGGTTGATAATGTCCTCAAGAGGAGCTCATAAAGATTGTCATGTTAAACCCTGCAGGTGGACTTAGTCCGACATGATAATAAGGTTGAGTGGTACTACTCTTGGACATAGATATTAATTAAATGAGTTGTCAGTAACTCACTTAATTAGTGGACATTCGATATCTTAAACACAGGGAGACTAACACACTCATAATAAGAAGGAGCCCAAAAATGTAATTTGGGATTGGTGCGGTAGTTCAATGATAGTTCTCTAGTGGAATGAATTATCATTGATAAAATTAAGTTGTGTGTTCGGGGCGAACATGGGATGCTTAGTTTTATCGGGAAACCAAAACCAATTCCTCCTCTCGGTCCCTATCGTAGCCTCTTATTTATAGAGTACTATACCCACATATACCCACCTTCTATACCCACCTAAAGGGGGCCGGCCAAGCTAGCTTGGGAACCAAGCTAGGGCCGGCCTAAGCTTGGGTTTAAGGTGGCCGGCCCTAGCTTGAACCCAAGCTAGTAGGGCCGGCCATAATTAATTAAAAAGAAAATTTAATTTTAATGTTTATTATTATGTGGAAGATTTAATTTAAAAGAGAATTAAAATTAAAATATCTCTCTTGTAAAAATTTACAAAAGATTAAAGAAAGAGATTAGATCTCTTTCCTTATTTGTAGATTGGAGAGATGTTTTATTTTCTCTTTAAAAATTATTCACATGTTAATAAAATTAAAATTATAGATATTTTTTTTTATTAACCATGAAGATATTTTTAAAGAGAAATTTTATTTTTTAAAATTTCCGGAAACAAATTAGGAAAGTTTTAATTGTTGATTGAAACTTGTCCAATTTGCTTCCTCTTGATGTGGCCGGCCATTAGAGTTTATTTGGGAAATTTTATTTTATTTTTTTCAAATAAATCATGTCAAGGAAATTAAGGAAATTTTATTGTAAATAAATTTCCTAATTTGCCTAGGCCAAGGAATATAAAAGAAGGGGTGAGGGTGCCTTCACAAGACACAACCTCTATTGTTTTCTCTCCCTTTTTCCTTGGTGTTGTGGCCGGCCATTACCCTCTCCCTCTCTTCCTCTTGTGGTGGCCGAATACTTCATCGTTCTTGGCGTTCTTGTGGTGGCCGGATACTACTTGGAGAAGAAGAAGAAGAAGGAGAGAAAGCTAGCATCTCTTGGAGCTTGGTTAGTATTTTGATTTTCTTCTTTGGTAAAGTTCTTCCTTTGTGGCCGAACCTTGCTTGGAGGAGAAGAAGGTGGTTGGTGGTTTCTCATCTCGGTAGATCGTTGTCCACACAACGTCCGAGGTTAGAAGAGGAATACGGTAGAAGATCAAGAGTTTTTTTTCTACAAGGTATAACTAGTAATTTCTATTTCCGCATCATGCTAGTTATTTATGGAAATAATACCAAATACAAGAGGCTTACGTTCTAGAATTTCGAATATGGTTTTTCGAAGTTGTGTTCTTTTGTTTCTTTCTTTTCCTTGTGATTTGATTGTTCTCTTTGGTTAACCTAAATTTATTTTAGGAAATTAAATATTAGCTTTCTATTAAAGGTTTTATCTAGTCGGTTGTGGTTGCTCCCATATCCAAGAAGGCCATGTGCCTCGCCACGTCAGTACTGGGAACCTTTTATGGAAATTAATATTTAATGGAATTAATAACTTAAGGAGACTTGGGTCGAACGTGTTAAGTTCCGCAGGAGATCCAAGTCAAAACCTAAAAGAACAAATAGATTAAGTTTTGGATCAAACGTGTTAAGTTCCGCAGGCGATCCAAAATTTAATTTAAAAGAACACATGGTAGCTAGGAAAAGGTTCAGACCTTTGTACAAAATTTTTGTACAGTGGAACCTATAGGCTTTCCGAGTAGCAACCAACAATTGGTATCAGAGCTAGGGTTTTGCCTCTGTGTATTTGGTATTTAGTTTAATTATGCACATGTCATACATAATTTAGGCAGGATAATAGTAGGATGTGCTAACTTTGTGGATGCAGGATCCAACTATTATGGCTTTTAATTAATTATGTGTGTGATTGGACCCTTGGACATGTCAAGGGCAATTTATATGTGTGTGCATGATTGTATTAAAATACAGCAGGAGCTGTATTTAGTTTTATTAGGATTTTATTTTTGATCTAGATACATGTACATTCCTTTTATGGAATATAGGATCAAAATGTAAAATTCTATTTATGTCGCGAATCGAATCTTGCAAGGCGTGGAACCTTCTAAGGACCAGAGGCGTAGCGGAACTCGGAGCAAGATGGATGCGACAGTTAGACCCGGTGGCGGTGGCCAAATATGGCAGCAGCTTCGGATAACAACACACGGAGGACAATTAAAGATAAAAGCCATAATAGTTGAAAATTAGATTTTCTATTTATTGCTTTTATATTGTGCTGTGTGTGCATGTTAGTTTATAAGTTTAGTAGGCTAGCATAGTTAAAATTCCTCATTTATAAATAACTAAGTGGGAGAGGGATTTTTAAGTAAATCCCATGGTCTCCATTACTGGTTTGTAAGTGATGCAAACAAGCTTGCGCGTTGGCTCTGAGTGCCTTCCTCCATAACGGATGAGCTTGTTTGCGGATCACTAGAACAGACTTCCATTTTTGGATGACTATAGGAATTTAATTAAGAGCGTGTGATCTTCCCCAACGGAAGGGGCATAATCTTATTAATGGACTTAGTGTCAAGTAATGGTGAACACTTAGACACATCTAATAGTATCCTCCCCAACGGAGTCACTGCTATTATTTGTGTGACCAAATAATACCAACTATTAATTTTATTTGTCAAAAAGTTAGGATGACAAGATAATAAAATTAATGGGTTAAAACCCTCCTTTTACAAATGTTGAAATTGTATACGTCCACACTAACGTGGCATACAAAATTCACGGTGTTATGAGGTGTTGGTTAATTTAAAATAGTATTGTTTGAGGAATCAATATTATTCTAAATTTAGAGTTCTGACCAAAAGTTATTTGTGATTCTTAGGATGACTTTCAACCCACTGTCCATCATACTTCAACAAAATAGACTTACTGGACCAAATTACATAGATTGGAAAAGAAACTTGGATATTGTTCTTACTGCTGAAAGCTATAAATTTGTACTGACCATTGTCCTGATGCACCTACTGGTGAATCTACCCAAGAGGAGATTGAATATCATAGGAAATGGGTAAAAGCAGATGAGATGGCGCGGTGTTACATTTTGGCTTCAATGTCAAATGTATTGCAACATCAGCATAAAGATTTACCAACAGCTTATGATATTATGAACAATCTCAAGGAACTCTTTGGTCATCAGGATAGGGCTTCTAGACAAGAAGCTATGAGAAAGATAATGACAACCACCATGCAAGAGGGTACTCCTGTAAGGGATCATATCCTAAACATGATGGCTTATCTGAACGAGATACAGATCCTTGGAGGAGAAATTGATGGGGAAACCCGGATCGATATGATCCTCCAAACGCTACCTAGAAGTTTTGTGCGCTTGAACTATAATATGAATAAAAGGATTTATTCATTAGGGCAACTACTGACGTAACTTCAGCAGAAGGGTTATTTCGTCACAATGCTCAAATTCACTATGTTGAAAATGGTTCTACTTCTAAACCGAAAGGAAAGAAGAAGAAGAAACAAACTGGTCAGCAAAGAAAGTGAATAAATCTCGAGTACGGATTTAAAGTCGAATGAAGAAGCCAAGGGCAAGTACTTCATCCGTAAGTGCAGGACATTGAAGGCTGATCCTCGTAAGAACCAAAACAAAGGTATATCTCATACTCTAGTTGTTGAAACATGTTTAGCGGTGTTATCTACCAGCACCTGGTGTGTAGATACCGGTGGCCCCCGTCACATCTGCAATTCCTTGCAGGGGTTCCAGGAAACCCGACGACTATCTGAAGGGGAGATTACCGTCTACATGGGCAATGCTACTAAGGTGGCAGCTGTTGCAGTGGGAGACGTCTACTTATCTTTTAGTAGAAATAGAAATTTGGTTTTAAGAAATTGTCTTTATGTACCCAGTTTTAGAAAGAATTTAATTTCAGTTTCTAAACTATTTTTAGATGGATATTCAGTTTCTTTCAGTAACGATGTAGTTATTAAAAGAAATAAAGTGATTATCTGTTCTGGTGCATTAGTTGGCAATTTGTATATTTTAAATCCAAATTCTTCCACAAAGCAAAACATGGAAATTTATAATTCATCTTCTAATTCTAATAAGAGAAAAGAACCTTCAGAAATGAACCAAGCATATCTTTGGCATCTAAGGCTTGGTCATATTAACTTAAGAAGGATTCAGAGGCTTATAGCCGATGGACTTTTAAGTTCATTAGAGTTGGAGAATTTTCCAACTTGTGAATCTTGCTTAGAAGGTAAAATGACCAAGAGGCCGTTCAAGGCCAAGGGGTATAGAGCCAAAGAAGTGTTAGAGTTGGTTCACTCTGATTTGTGTGGTCCTATGTCTGTCCAGGCAAGAGGAGGTTTTGAATATTTTGTCTCTTTCATAGACGATTATTCAAGATATGGATACATTTACCTAATGCGCCGCAAGTCCGAATGCTTTGACAAGTTCAAAGAATACAAGGCTGATGTGGAGAAACGATTAGGTAAAAGTATCAAGACACTACGATCTGATCGTGGTGGCGAATACCTCTTAGGAGAGTTTAGGAATTATCGAGGTCGGGATTCAATCCCAATTGTCTGCACCTGGAACACCCCAACAGAATGGTGTAGCAGAACGAAGGAATAGGACTCTTATGGAGATGGTTAGATCGATGATGAGTTATTCAGAATTACCAAATTCGTTTTGGGGATATGCTCTGGAAACAGCAGTATACGTTCTGAACTTAGTACCTTCTAAATCAGTTTCTTCTACTCCCATAGAATTGTGGAATGGGCGAAAACCCAGTCTAAGACATATTCGGATTTGGGGTAGTCCAACACATGTGCTGAAACCAGATGTTAGAATCTCGTACAGAAGTTCGCGTGTTTGTAGGATATCCCAAAGGAACGAAAGGTGGTTTATTTTATAGTCCTAAAGACCAGAAGGTCATTGTTAGTACCAATGCCCAGTTTTTAGAAGAAGACTATATAATGGATCACAAGCCCAGTAGTAAAGTCGTTCTAGAAGAAATTAGAGAGGACACGTCTACTTTAGTACCAACAGTACAAGATAAAGTACCACAAGAAACTGCAACACGTGATACACAGCCAGAGAAAGTGTCTCGTCGTAGTGGGAGGGTTGTGTGGCAACCTGAGAGATTCATGTTTTTGGGAGAGTCTTCGGACTTTATCCCAGGTAAACATGAACCTGATCCCCGAACATATGACGAAGCACTCCAAGATATAGATGCAGTATCTTGGTAAAAGGCAATGAATTCCGAAATAGAATCT
This sequence comes from Zingiber officinale, assembly GCF_018446385.1. NCBI lineage: Eukaryota > Viridiplantae > Streptophyta > Magnoliopsida > Zingiberales > Zingiberaceae > Zingiber > Zingiber officinale. Next base: position 67,895,263 of record NC_055991.1, read on the forward strand.
ATGTATTCTAATAAGGTCTGGGAGCTTGTAGAACCACCAAATGGTATAAAACCATTGGATGCAAGTGGATCTACAAAAGGAAAAGAGGGATAGATGGGAAAATAGAAACTTTCAAAGCAAGGCTTGTTGTGAAAGGGTACACTCAGAAAGAGGGAATCGATTATGAGGAGACTTTTTTGCCGGTAGCTATGCTTAAGTCTATCCGGATACTCTTATCCATTGCCGCTTATATGGATTATGAGATTTGGCAAATGGATGTCAAGACAGCTTTCCTTAACGGAAGTCTTGAAGAAAACATCCATATGAAACAACCAGATGGGTTCATTGAAAAGGACAAAGAGCATCTAGTGTGTAAGCTCAATCGGTCCATTTATGAACTGAAGCAAGCTTCAAGATCTTGGAACATCTGGTTTAATGAAGTAATCCAGTCATATGGATTTATTCAGTGTCCGGATGAGTCTTGTGTATACAAGAAGTGTAACGGAAACGTGGTGGTATTTCTTGTACTATACGTAGATGATATTTTGTTAATTGGCAACAATGTCAAGGTATTATCAGACGTAAGGGTATGGTTGTACAAACAATTTGATATGAAGGACTTAGGAGAATGTGCACACATTCTTGGGATCAAAGTTATAAGGGATTGCAAGAAAAGAATGTTGTGTCTATCCCAAGCTTCATATATAGATACAATCCTTGCTCGTTTTAGCATGCAGGATTCCAAGAAAGGTTTCTTACCTTTTAGACATGGAGTAGCTTTATCTAAAGAGATGTCTCCAAAGACATCAAAAGAGATAGAGGACATGAAAGCAGTTCCTTATGCTTCGGCTATAGGTAGCCTAATGTATGCAATGCTATGTACGAGACCTGATATCTGTTTTGCCGTGGGCATGGTCAGCAGATATCAGAGTAACCCTGGACAAGGACATTGGACTGCGGTAAAGCATATATTAAAGTACCTGAGAAGGACTAGAGATTATATGCTAGTTTACCAAGCGGATGATCCGCTCCCTGTGGGTTACACGGATTGATTTCCAATCGATAGGGATAACAGTAAGTCTACATCAGGCTATGTGTTTACTTTAGGAGGTGGAGCCATTTTATGGAGGAGTGTTAAGCAATGCTTCGGACTCAACCATGGAAGTCGAGTATGTAGCACCTCTGAGGCTAAAGAAGCAGTATGGCTCAGAACTTTCTAATGGACTTAGATGTGATTCTGGTTTACCCAAGATCATCACAATTTATTGTGATAATAGCGTTGCAAACTCGAAGGAACCACGAGCTCATAAGGCGAGTAAACATATAGAGCGCAAGTACCACCTGATACGAGATATCGTGAAGCGAGGAGAAGTTGTCATCGCCAAGATTGCATCAGCGGATAACCTGGCAGATCCTTTCACTAAGGCCCTTCCGGCGAAAGCTTTCGATCGACATGTGGAGGGAATGGGAATCAGATGTATGGTAGAAGATATGGCAGCTTAGTCATTAGTATAAGTGGGAGATTGTTGGAGTGTATACTGAAAGCCTAAGCTTTGTAAACATTCATTATGAATAAAGAATCACATTTGGTCTAATTATCTACATTTGTTTGTAGTTGTTCATTTAATTTATATTGTATATAACATAGTATGTGGTGTCACATACAGAAGATGATGTTATCAGTACCTTATAAATTATAAACAGTAGCTCACGACCAGAATGGAAAGGAACAAACCATTAGAAAGTCGTAGTGTAATTAGGTATTAGTTTATCTTGACTATATAATTACACTAGTACACTCAGAGTGTATTGAGTAGGACCATTTGAGGTCGTTCCTTTTATACTGACTTTATAAAGGAACAAAGACCTCAGTTATTATGGAAGTGTGTGCTCTTAATCCTAATATAATAACAAGCACATATGTTTGATATTTATTTCTTTAATTTATCAATGGGTGAGATTTAGTTCGATGAATCAATAAACCCGATAAATTGGGAAATGGTATCACTCATAGTGTGTGTTGTTGATTATAGAAGGAAACCGTGTCCTAGTGATACTAGGTTGATAATGTCCTCAAGAGGAGCTCATAAAGATTGTCATGTTAAACCCTGCAGTGGACTTAGTCCGACATGATAATAAGGTTGAGTGGTACTACTCTTGGACTTAGATATTAATTAAATGAGTTGTTAGTAACTCACTTAATTAGTGGACATTCGATATCTTAAACACGGGAGACTAACACACTCATAATAAGAAGGAGCCCAAAATGTAATTTGGGATTGGTGCGGTAGTTCAATGATAGTTCTCTAGTGGAATGAATTATCATTGATAAAATTAAGTTGTGTGTTCGGGGCGAACATGGGATGCTTAGTTTTATCGGAGACCAAAACCAATTCCTCCTCTCGGTCCCTATCGTAGCCTCTTATTTATAGAGTACTATACCCACATATACCCACCTTCTATACCCACCTAAAGGGGCCGGCCAAGCTAGCTTGGGAACCAAGCTAGGCCTAAGCTTGGGTGTAAGTTGGCCGGCCCTAGCTTGAACCCAAGCTAGTAGGGCCGGCCATAATTAATTAAAAAGAAAATTTAATTTTAATGTTTATTATTATGTGGAAGATTTAATTTAAAAGAGAATTAAAATTAAAATATCTCTCTTGTAAAAATTTACAAAAGATTAAAGAAAGAGATTAGATCTCTTTCCTTATTTGTAGATTGGAGAGATGTTTTATTTTCTCTTTAAAATTATTCACATGTTAATAAAATTAAAATTATAGATATTTCCTTTTATTAACCATGAAGAGATTTTTAAAGAGAAATTTTATTTTTTAAAATTTTCGGAAACAAATTAGGAAAGTTTTAATTGTTGATTGAAACTTGTCCAATTTGCTTCCTCTTGATGTGGCCGGCCATTAGAGTTTATTTGGGAAATTTTATTTTATTTTTCTCAAATAAATCATGTCAAGGAAATTAAGGAAATTTTATTGTAAATAAATTTCCTAATTTGCCTAGGCCAAGGAATATAAAAGAAGGGGTGAGGGTGCCTTCACAAGACACAACCTCTATTGTTTTCTCTCCCTTTTTCCTTGGTGTTGTGGCCGGCCATTACCCTCTCCCTCTCTTCCTCTTATGGTGGCCGAATACTTCATCTCTCTTGGAGTTCTTGTGGTGGCCGGATACTACTTGGAGAAGAAGAAGAAGAAGGAGAGAAAGCTAGCATCTCTTGGAGCTTGGTTAGTATTTTGATTTTCTTCTTTGGTAAAGTTCTTCCTTTGTGGCCGAACCTTGCTTGGAGGAGAAGAAGGTGGTTGGTGGTTTCTCATCTCGGTAGATCGTTGCCCACACAACGTCCGAGGTTAGAAGAGGAATACGGTAGAAGATCAAGAGTTTTTTTTCTACAAGGTATAACTAGTAATTTCTATTTCCGCATCATGCTAGTTATTTATGGAAATAATACCAAATACAAGAGGCTTACGTTCTAGAATTTCGAATATGGTTTTTCGAAGTTGTGTTCTTTTGTTTCTTTCTTTTCCTTGTGATTTGATTGTTCTCTTTGGTTAACCCAAAGTTATTTTAGGAAATTAAATATTAGCTTTCTATTAAAGGTTTTGTCTAGTCGGTGGTGGTTGCTCCCATATCCAAGAAGGCCATGTGCCTCGCCACGTCAGTACTGGGAACATTTTATGGAAATTAATATTTAATGGAATTAATAACTTAAGGAGACTTGGGTCGAACGTGTTAAGTTCCGCAGGAGATCCAAGTCAAAACCTAAAAGAACAAATAGATTAAGTTTTGGATCAAACGTGTTAAGTTCCGCAGGCGATCCAAAATTTAATTTAAAAGAACACATGGTAGCTAGGAAAAGGTTCAGACCTTTGTACAAAATTTTTGTACAGTGGAACCTATAGGCTTTCCGAGTAGCAACCAACAGGAGTCCCACGGACCATTATATCGGATAGAGATAGTAGGTTCACCTCTCACTTCTGGGAGTGTGTACAGACAATATTGGGCACTAAGTTAAAGTTCAGCACAGCTTTCCATCCTCAGATAGATGGTCAGACGGAGCGAGTAAATCAGGTACTCCAAGATATGCTCCGAGCATGTGCCCTAGACTTCAAGAAAAGTTGGTGCAAATATCTGAGTTTAGCAGAATTCGCATACAACAATAACTATCAGGCCACCATCGGCATGGCACCTTACGAGGCTCTCTATGGGCGGAGGTGTAGATCTCCAATCTGCTGGTATGAGAGTGGTGAACAGAAAGAACTAGAGCTTCAGACAGACCTGGTAGCAGATACCACAGCAGCTATACAGCAGATCCACCAGAGGATAGAGACAGCTCAGAGCCACCAGAAAAGCTATGCTGATACACGGCGCAGACCTTAAGAGTTTTTAGTTGGGGATACAGTATTCCTCAGAGTGGCTCCCATGAAGGGAGTAATGCATTTTGGGAAGATGGGCAAACTAAATCCCAGATATGTGGGACCATACCTTATCACTAGAAGAGTTGGCAAGGTAGCATATGAGATAGAGCTACCACAGGAGATGTCAGCCATCCATAATGTATTTCATGTCTCTATGCTGAAGAAGCATATCTCAGATGCCACCCAGGTGATCGAGCCCCAGTCGGTACCAGTCCGCGAAGACCTCACCTATGACAGTTGGCTTATTCAGATAATAGATCGAGCAGTTAAGAAATTACGGAACAAGGAGGTACCATTAGTAAAAGTTATTTTGCAAAATCACACCACAGAAGAGGCAACGTGGGAGACAGAAGCTATTAAGAGACAGAAGTACCCAGAGTTATTCTAAGTTTGAGGACGAACTTTTTATAAGCTATGGGGGATTTTAATGCCTGAAAATTATCAAAATTATTTTAGAAATATTCTATGATTTTTCTGGAATTTTAGAATATTTTTATGGAATTTTTAGAGTTGCGAAAGTAGCAAAAACAAATAGAAACGTAAAATGGCCTAAGCGGGAATCGAACCCGAGACCTATTGGGTCCTACGACTTAAGGTGAACTCTAGTAACCAGGAGAACCCAGCAGGGCTGTACTGAAAGAAGAGAGAATCAATTATATTTATGTTAGAGGTGGGCCATATTTACCACTTAATATAAATAGGGAATTAAGGGAAGAGTTATTAGGGATAAACGTAAACTCTCCTCTTCCTCACCCTAATCCCGCCGAACCTTTCTTCTCCCTCATCTCTCGGTGCCAACCCAAGGAAGAACCTAGGGTTCCATCCCTAGGGTCATAAGAGTATCTTCCGGCAACATCAAAGATACGAGGACGCTCCTCTCCGCGAGAAGACCGCATAGACGCGAGAAGATCGTCGAAGAGAACCCTTCTTCGGAAAACCTAGCGATTGGATTCTAAGAAAAACTAGCGCAGGAGGTAAGAAACCCCTCACCTACAGTATAAGTAGCTATTCGTATGTTTTATTCATTAATATAGTAGTATGCAGATTTTCAGTATGTAGGGTGTGTTCTAGTGCACACCAAGTGCTTGATATAATGTTTAGCTCAGTAAAACGCTACAGTAGGCATTCTAATAGCTCAGTAAATGCAGTAGAAGTATTTAATAGCATATTTAGTCTTACTACAGCTTATATGGGACTACGGTCCAATGGGTGGGCTCCCACAGTCGCCTCTAGGTTCAGATAACCTAGCTCTAGGTTCATATAACCTAACTCTAGGTTCAGATAACCTAGAAATAGGAAGATAAGATAATTCAGTTATAAAACAGTATTTTATTTTCAGCAGTGGCACTGTACTGGACTAGATGTCCATTGGGTTGGGCTCCCACAGTCGTCCCTAGGTTTAGAAAACCTAGTAAACCCTACTAAATTTGGGACTTGCAAACCCGGGTCTAGTTAGGGAAGCGCGCATGGCAAGTACAGTTGTCGGGTCCAAACAGCAGCATGATTATTATTTTAATCTAGTTATGAAAATAGTTTTCAAACCTTCACAAATAGTTACGTGAATTCAGTATAGCTTAGCATTAGTTTAGAATTGGCTTAGTTCAGTTTTTGTATCAGTTTAGTTTTCTATTGATGCAATAGGATAGCTTATGTTAGCACTTGTTGCCATGACTAGTTGTTTGTATTCCATGCTATGCTTTTACATGTTCAGTATACATATATTTCAAATAGCATGTTTTAAAAAGCATGATTTCATCGTATGCATGTTTTAGTGAGGTAGATTATTTCTTACTAAGCTCTCAAGCTTACAGATACTATTTTCCTTATACTGCAGATAAAGGTAAAGGAAAGATGGACTAGCGGAGGCTGGAGGATAATGCAACGAAGATGTGTGTGGAAAAGGAGTTTGGAATGAAGATCTTAGGGATTTAGCAAGTCTAACTATTAGAACCTTGTTATGTTTTGTTTTCGCAATTCAATATGCTTAAAAGTCATGAACTAGTGAAATATGCACCATGCCATGTTTAGAATGCTAGGTAATTGATGTTAGAATGCATTTCAGTTAGTTTAGAGTTTGTACATGTGATTTGGGCATGAAACAGTGCTGAAATCAGAGCTTTGCTGCGAAATCAGAAACCCCAATCGATCAGTGGATCGATTGGGGCCCTCAATCGATCAGCGGATCGATTGGGGAGTCTAGTTCCACGAACAGTAAGCTTCTGGATCGATAAGCCGATTGATCCAGTCGCATTCTGTCGCGAATAGAGAGTTTGGGGATCGATCGTTCGTTTGATCGGGGAAATCGCACCCGAGAACAGAGAGCTCTGGAATCGATCACTGGATCGATTGGCCAGCCTGGATCGATCAGCCGATCGATCCAGACGCTAGTTCCCGCGTACAGTAGGGTCCTGAATCGATCACTGGACTGATTGCCTAACCTGGATCGATCAGCCGATCGATCCAAGTTAGTCTCTGTGCACAGTAGCTCGCTGGATCGATCCGTGGATCGATCAGAGGCCTAGTACTAGCTGAAAACCCTTTAGTTCAGCCCCAGATGACAGCAAAGACCTAGAACACCCCTTCTAGCATAGCCACAGTAATTCAAGGGGTAGTTAAAACGTTAAGTTCAGATAGTATAGCGATTAACAGAAGTATATTCATTAGTTCAGCAAAATTTTCATCAGATCAGCTTTCCACACATGAATTAGTTAGCCTAATGTAATAATCGACCTTACAGCCTAGGTAGTAGAAGGCGGGTCGTTACAAACAGTGACCTTAACCAAAGGTTTCAAAACAATAGCAAGGGAATTCGAATCAACTATGCATTGATCAGCTACAACAAAACTAAATTTCATACAGAGATGAAGAAACTAGCATTCATAGGATTCAAACTAATCAATTGGAGAAACCCTAGCTTGGATTTGGTGTGCATCGGATGAAAAACTCGGCGATGATGACAAACAGAGTAACTCGGCATTATTGATGATCGACAAAGCTTCAATCAGAGATAGGTGCGGAGCTTCAAGAGAGGAAGATAACCGGTCGGAAGACAAAGGAATCGACTCAAACCACCGAATTGCTTCTCCTTCTTTGCTTCTTCTTCCTCGCACGATGTCATGGTAGAAATTGGTGTTCAGATGATTGAGATGGCATCGCTGGCTGGAAGATGGCTGATGACCGAAGGAAGGGACGCCCTTGACCTCTCTTGACCGCCGGCGGTGGAATGGATCGAGGAAGGAAGATCGCCGAAGCGAGCTTGCGATCCCCTGTCGCTTGGATGCGAGGATTGTAGCCAATTGACGCTATCACTGTAGCTTCTCATCCCCTTTAAAACTGATCAAGATTAGAACAGATGACTGTGATTTATCCGGATAGCTCCAATGCTGAAAATTGCTCCAAATTAGTTCCAAATCTTCAGATCTTGATCAATGGTCGTAATCTACTCCCCTGTGGCTTGGATGGACTGGATCATGATAGATGGCTTAGATCTCCTCAAGTCTTGAATGGACGATCCATATTACTCCAAAGCTTGATCTCTTCATTTAAGCCCTAGATTTGAACCCAAATCAAGTCCTATCCGATCGAGCCCTTGTCCTTTTTATGCCTACAAAGAATACAACCAAATATTAGCATCAAATACCACAAATATGATATAATTTGCAATTAAGTCCACAAATGGCTCTAACTCATGAAATATGATATAAATGTGGAATTAACACATGAGAAGATCAAATGACATGCTTATATGAATCAAAATATCAATACAAAATGATGGTTATCTGTTATGCCCGATTACGTGGATTAGGCCACGACTTGTAGTTGCGATTATCTTGGTTTCTCCTTGCTCATAGTCCTCCCAATGTTTTTTGATTAGCCCATTTAGTGCTTCCTTGAAACGCTTTGCCCGTAGTCTTGTAATTGGGCATTCCGGAAGTGATAACTGATCTCTCCTATCTTCAGCCCTTGGGCATACATCATTCTCCCCTTCTTGAAAAGGATTTGCCGTCAAATCATCACCTGCATCAAATGGGGATAAGTCAGCAACATTAAAAGTGGAATGTACGCCATACTCACCTGGTAGTTCAAGTTTGTAGGCATTATCATTGATGCGCTCTAATACTTGAAATGGGCCGTCCCCTCGAGGTACAAGTTAAGAAAGACGTTTGTCCGGAAATCTCTCCTTTCGGAGGTGCAACCAAACCCATTCTCCTGGTTCAAACATAATTTTCTTGCGCCCCTTGTTAGCTTGTTGCATGTATTGCTGAGTTCTTTTCTCAATATTCAGTCGTGCTTGTTCATGAATCTTCTATACGAATTCGGCCTTCTGCTTACCATCTAGGTTTATATGCTCACTTATAGCTAAAGGAATCACATCTAATGGTGACAAGGGATTGAAACCATAAACAATTTCAAATGGAGAAAATTTAGTCGCAGACTGTATGCTCCTATTGTAAGCAAATTCAACATGAGGTAGACAATCTTCCCATATTCTCAAATTCTTGTTAATGACCACACGAAGTAAAAAGGACAAGGTTCGATTGACCACTTCAGTTTGCCCATCAGTTTGGGGGTGGCAAGTAGTAGAGAACAACAATTTAGTTCCTAATTTCCCCCACAAAGGCTTCCAAAAATAACTCAAAAATTTTGCATCCCTATCAGAGACAATGGTCCTAGGCATGCCATGCAACCTAATAACCTCTTTAAAGAACAATTCAGCTATATGCGATGCATCATCGGTTTTATGACATGGAATGAAATGCACTATTTTAGAGAATCTGTCTACCACAACAAAAATTGAATCTTTCCCCCTCTTGGTCCGGGGTAATCCCAAAACAAAGTCCATTGAAATATCAGTCTAAGGTTCACTAGGTATAGGCAAAGGAGTATACAAGCCATGGGGTTTCAATTTAGATTTAGGTTGTTTGCAAGTGATGCACTTCTCACAAATTATTTCCACGTCACGTTTCATATGAGGCCAAAAGAAATGATCCTGTAAAACCCCTAAAATCTTAGTAACGCCAAAATGACCCATCAATCCACCACCAAGGGCTTCCCTAGTGAATAATTCACGTAACAAACACATAGGCACACACAATCTATTTTTCACGAAATAAAAACCCATCATGCCTATAGAACTTACCAAATGCAACCTTATCACATGCTTTGAACACATCAGAAAAATCAGTATCATTAGTATACAAATCCTTGATATATTCAAATCCAAGTAACTTTGTATCTAAAGTGGACAGTAAAGCATAACTTCGAGATAGTGCTTCAGCAACTACGTTCTCCTTTCCTTGCTTGTATTTGATCACATAAGGAAATGTTTCAATGAATTCTACCCATTTAGCATGGCGTTGGTTCAACTTATGTTGGCTCTTCAAATGCTTTAGAGATTGATAATCTGTGTGAATCACGAATTCTTTTGGCCATAGGTAATGTTGCCATGTCTCCAATGCTCTCACCAATGCATACATTTGCTTGTCATATGTGGGATAGTTGAGATTGGCTCCACTCAACTTCTCACTGAAATAAGCAATGGGTCTCATTTCCTGCATTATCACAACACTTATACCAACACCAGAACCATCACATTCGATTTCAAAGGTTTTAGAAAAATCTGGTAGGATTAGTAAAGGAGCATAACTTAGCTTTTCTTTCAAAGTGTTGAAGGCCCTCTCTTGCTCCTCTCCCCACTTGAATAACTCATTTTTCTTGATGACTTTAGTAAGAGGAGCTGCACTATTGCTAAAATCATGAACAAACCATCAATAGAAGCTGGCCAAACCATTGAAACTCCTCACTTGGCTAATTGTTGTCGGTGTTGGCCACTCTTGGATTGCTTTCACCTTTTCCTCATCCATCTCAACATCTTTAGTACTAATAACAAAACCAAGAAACACGACTTTCTCCGTACAAAAGGTGTATTTATCGAGGTTAGCAAAAAGCTTTTCTTCTTTTAGCACACTCAAAACTAACCTTAAATGTGTAACATGCTCTTCTAAGTTTCTGCTAAAAATTAAAATATCATCAAAATACACAACTACAAATTTTCCTAAGAAAGCACGCAAAACATGGTTCATCAAACGCATAAAAGTGCTAGGAGCATTAGTTAAGCCAAAAGGCATTACTGGTTTCATATAAGCCATGCTTAGTTTTAAAACCAGTTTTCCATTCATCACTTTCCTTCATCAGAATCTGATGATATCCACTCCTAAGATCAATTTTTGTGAACACACAAGAACCATGCAATTCATTAAGTATATCATCAATCCTAGGAATTGGATGGCGATACTTTATCGTGATGTTGTTGATGGCTCAACAATGCAAACACATCCTCCATGTTCTGTCCTTCTTGGGAACTAGTAACACAGGCACGGAGCAAGGACTCATACTTTCTCGAACATACCCCTTTTCTAATAATTCATTAACTTGCCTCTGAAGTTCCTTTGCTTCCTCCGGATTGCTTCTATAGGAAGGTCGATTTGGAATGGATGCACCAGGTATGAAGTCAATTTGGTGCTCAATTCCTCTAATGGGAGGTAAACCATGCGGAACCTCTTCAGGAATGACCTCCTCGAATTCCTGTAAGAGAGAAACAATAACACTAGGCAAAGAATCGTTAAGGTCGTTAGTGCTCAAGAGTGCCTCCTTATACTAAATGATAAGGGGCAGCTGATTTGAAAACAAAGCTTGTTTAATCTCACTTTTTTTTTGCATAAAAACTATTTTTCTTTCTCTCTCCTTTTTTTTCCTTTCCCACTCCTTTTGTCTCTTTCCTCTCATCTTCTTTCCTCTCATTTTTCTTTTCTTCTACTTCTTTTTTCTCAATTTTTTTTCTCTCAATTTTTTTTTCTCTCTTCTTTTCATTTGCTTTTTGTAATCTCAACTGGTCCTCCATAACTTGTCTTGGAGTCAATGGTACAAGAATAATAGGTTGTCCCTTCATAGTAAAAGTATACCTATTTGTGAGGCCATCATGTGTTACCTTTTGATCGAATTGCCAAGGTCTCCCCAACAATAGATGGCATGCATGCATGGGAACCACGTCACACAACAGCTCATCTTCATATTTGCCGATGGAAATTGCTACCAAGACTTGTTTTATTACCTTGATTTTTCTGCAATCGTTTTGCCACTGGAGGTAATATGGTCGCGGATGTTTCTGAGTTGGTAGTGACAATTTCTCCAGCAAATCAATACTTGCTACATTGGTGCAACTCCCCCCATCAATAATAACACTACAAACCTTGTTATTGACAAAGCAACGGGTATGAAACAAGTTTTCCCTTTGATTACCTTCCTCCTCCTTAGCTTGTAAATTGAGAACTCGTCGGGCCACCAATAAGTCTTCGATAACAGCATGTTGTTCATCATCACTGTCCTCTTTTTGTGGCACTTCTTCAACTATTTCATCCTCATCTTTCGACTCAAGTTCACCTTGGGTGTTTATTACTATCACCATTTTGTTCACACATTGACTTGCTATATGACCATGCCCTTGACATTTAAAACACTTGATATCACGAGTTTTGGAGGAAATGGGCTCGCGATTACCTTGAGTAGTAGATGGTGTAGGTTTGGGCTTCTTGAAGGGTTCAAACTTTGGCTTATTTTGAGGTTGTTCCTCCTTTCTTGGAGCTGTCCGCCATGTGGCGTGAGTAGTCATTGGTTGTCCCTTCCTAGCCAATCCACTCCTCTTGAGTTGTTCTTCCACTTTTTGTGCTTGGTGGACCATGTACGACAGCTCAATATAATGCTGCAATTCAATAATATCAGCAATTTCTGGGTTTAAACCATGTAAAAACCTGGCCATAGTAGCTTCCTGATCTTCATTGACATTAGCTCGGATCATGGACAACTCCATGCCCTTGAAATATTCATCCACACTTTTGGAGCCTTGAGAAAACCTTTGAAGCCGCTGATATAAGCTTCTATAATAATAGCTGGGTACAAACCTCCTTCTCATGAGTACTTTCATCTCCTCCCAAGTGGATACAGGTTTCTCTCTATTCCTTCTCCAAGTCATCACCACTTGATCCCACCAAACAATAGCGTAATCAGTGAATTCAATGGCAGCTAACTTTACCTTTTTAAACTCTGAGAATTCATGATAGTGAAATACCATTTCCATCTTAGTTTCCCATTCCAAGTAAACTTCTGGGTCATTTCTCCCTTGGAAGGTTGGAATCTTCATCTTAATCCCTCCTAAATCATTATTTCTTCTAGTTCTGTTTCTATCTCCTCGATATCTAATCCTGCTCCGATTGTAGTTTTGCTCATCAAAGTCTTCCACAATAACCTCTTCATCTTCTTTGACGTCAATCCCTTGGGCATGCCTTCGTTGTGGTCTAGTAATACGGTCTTGTTGATGTCTTCTTGGTGTCCCATCCTCCACCCGATCCAACCTCTCATGGATAGATTCTAATTCTGCCCTCATCATCCGCTGCATCTCCCCCATCAATGCTTGCAATTGCAGGTTCGGAAGTGGCCTAGCCCCCTCATTTGCTCCATCCTCCTGGTTGTTGGACATGGCTGCAAAATGAAAGAAAAACCTCACAAGCACTCAACTCACGTTTGGGTGGTAGCTCTCAATTGATGATGTCTCTTAGTTCTTAAGCAAACTTTAGAACAAATCTGAATATCATGTAGCAATTCAAAAGATACCACCGAAACTTATAAAGGCAGAATTTTTAAGAGAAAATGAAAGAGCAGAAGTTTGAGAGTAAGGAAAACAAGAAAGGGATTATTGAAGATAATTTACTTCGATGCGCACAAGCAGTTTTTTTTTTCTGCGCTTTCTTCTTCTTCTTTTTTATTTTGTCTTTTCGTTGCACGCTCTTTTTTTCGCGAATTTTTTTTTTTGCTTTTGGCTGAACAATAAGTAAAGATAGATTTACACTTGCCTTTGAACCGAAGCTCTGATACCAGATGATACGAACCCCACCAATAAATGTGATGGAACCCGAAACAAAGGTGGATAGAACCCCAAGAACTAAACCACAAGAGTGTGAGCCTTGACCCGTAACCAAGAATTGGCATGAACCAAGCCTACGAAGGAAAGAAACACCACACCTAGGGGTGATAAGTTTCGATGGGTTGAATGCCACGAGAGTAGACTCGATAAGTTCAGCAAGTTCTTTCAAGAACTAAGAGAGCACAAAATCTCACAAAAAACTAAGTTGGTTCATATTAAGATGCCCCTCCCCTATATAATGGGAGTGAACAAGGAAAAATACAAGATAAGTACATGCACAATTAGAGTCCCAATGTTGCATGCCTCATGCAAACTATCTAGAAACCCAAAACAAAATAAATACATGCACAATTAGAGTCCCAAGTCGCATGCTTCATTAAACAATCTAAAATACTTAAGTCTTCATGCATGAACGAGTTCCCATGCTTTGCATGCTTATTAGCGTTCTTCCGTTAAGCGCGGCCAGTCATGAATGGTTATGCCCGATTATGTGGATTAGGCCATGACTAGTAGTTGCGATTATCTTGGTTTCTCCTTGCTCATAGTCCTCCCAATGCTTTCTGATTAGCCCATTTAGTGCTTCCCTGAAACGCTTTGCCCATAGTTTGTAATTGGGCTTTCCGAAAGTGATAACTGATCTCTCATATCTTCAGCCCTTGGGCATACATCATTATTGAGAATTAGAAATTAGCATAGAGTAACATACTAAAACAAAACAAACAAACGAACTATATTCTGTTACAGATTAACATACTAACATAGCATAGAGTATAATTAGCTATTACCGCTTTGATGAGGAGGGTGTCATCATGTGGCACTTCGACTCCCTCCAAGTCCCTGGGCCCGAAGCTGATTTCGGGCCCGCTTACCCGTTCTTGGCTGCAGCTGACCGCATGAATCTAGAGCTGCCTGACACTTGCTTTCCTTGCTCTGTTGGAATCACCTCCGGTCGGCCCGCCATCGATGATGTTGATCTCGCCGCGGGACGTGTTGCTTCTATTTTCTTCCTCCCGGGCGGACGGCCTAGGCCGCTCCTTAGACACCCGGGGATTGTCCTCGTGCCTCTGAGGATGATACCGCTTGAGAGACTGTTGCTGTCGCCTGTCAGATATACACCGATCGACTTCATGGTGTCAATGTCTTCTGTCGGATGATGGCGATCGGTGATGGCTACTTCGAGGAGTGGGGTGGGCGATCAGGGGAAGGCTTCGGCAGTCTCTCGTAATATGCGTGTCAGTCCGGTGGAACGAGCAAAACATTGGGGTCCATACTTTCTTTTTTGGTTTAGGCCACTCGGCAGATACCTCTTGAATAGCGTGGGATCTTGCATGTTGCTGAGGGCGGGCTGCTTCAGCTTGCGGTCCTCTAGGCGGCTGGTGACCAGTGTGCGGTTTCCGCTCGGCGGGGGATTATCGCTCGGTTGGAGCTTCTTTCCTTCGGGCCGCTTTGGCTTCCTCCACGTTGATGTACTCATTGGCCCGGTGCAGCATATGATCATAGTCCTGGGGCGGCTTTCGAATGAGCGAGCGGAAGAAGTCACCATCTGTCAGACCTTGAGTGAACACATTCATCATTGTTTCTGAGGTGGCGGTTGGAATATCCATGGCCACTTGGTTGAATCGCTGGATGTAAGCTCGGAGCGATTCTCTGGGCTCTTGTTTGATGGCGAATAGACTTACACTAGTCTTCTGATAACGCCGACTGCTTACAAAATGGTGGAGGAAGGCCGTGCGGAAGTCCTTAAAACATGTGATGGATCCGTCTGGCAGCGTCCGAAACCACCGTTGCGCCGATCCCGAGAGAGTGGTAAGGAATACCCGGCACTTCACTCCATCTATGTATTGGTGTAGGGTAGCGGTGTTGTCGAACTTACCCAGATGATCGTCCGGGTCGGTGGTTCCATTGTATTCCCCGATCGTCGGTGGAACATAATGCTTTGGCAGAGGGTCCCGCAGGATGGCCTCTGAAAATTGTTGGTTGATCCGCTCGGGGGAGGCGTCCGTTCGGGGAGCCTTGCCTTTTCTGTTGTCTCGCATGGGCGCCTCATCGGATGAAGATCCTCGATCACGGTGAATTGCTGCAACTTCGAGAGGCGTACGGAATAGGGCTTGATGAAATGGAACCGTGCCAGGCGGTGCTTCCGCCCGGCCTCTAGTCGCGAACGTCGCTTGCTGCTCCATCCGCTCGGCTTGTGCCTTCTGTTTCGGTTGTTCCATGTGCTTAGCCACTCTTACCTCGATTAGAGCGTCGAGCTCCTCCTGAGAGAGCATGACGGCGTGTTGTCCTCCAGCTTCGTCCATCTCTTCTGCTCAGATGCAGGTGCGTTTCCACAGATGGCGCCAAATTGATCCTGTCCGAACGCTGAATCGATGGACGCTGGGCATGTGGCGCTCTCCAGACCGATGACGTGGCTCTCTGACTGGCCGTATGGAGCTCCGGTGAACCAGCAAAGAAGTCGGGCCGGGAAGGGGTTCCCGGCGACGACCCTCCGACGCTCAAGTCAGGCAAGAGGAAACGAAGGAAGTGGCTTCAAAAATGAAAGATTGCGTACCTCCGGCGAAATGTGAAGGCCCTTATATAGAGCTGTGGGGAGGCTCGTGCACACCTACTGAGGCGTACACGTGTCCTGGTACCATACCTTAGCATGGGCTTGTCAGAGGAACATGCCTGACGCCATATTACTACAGTCTGATCACCTCTTTGATGGGACAGCAGATCCTTCCTTCGTACGATTATATGTATGGCCTGGTCGTCGAACATACCTACTGTTAGAAAATGATATTCCATAATGTCCCCTTGCCCTTGTCTTCTTTTTCCCGACGCCAAGCGTCCAAGCGCTCGGCCATCTCCAATCCTTCGACCGGGCCTAAGTATAGGTCCGACCGGGTGCTTGGCTGAGACGACTTCCACAGTCTGGATGTCTTACGCTTCGGCCGAGCGGGTTTCCCGCTCGGCCAGGCGACCCTATTCCCATGAGCGTCGGAACCCCGAGTCCTCGCCGGGTCGTCTTTGATTCCGCTAGGATCCCGCTCGTCCGGTCGACAACCCCTTCTCCGGTCAACCGTTTGACCTTTGACCTCCACGTGGCATTGACTTCCCTCAAAAGGGGGTCCCCCGTCGTTACCGCCGGATCATTGTACAACATACATTACGTAGCAAGCATCATTTGCTTAGACTTGTTAATAGTTGGTTATGATGTTAAGATTATTGCATTGAAGAAAAATTGTGAATCAAAACTAGGATATGATACATGGTTGAGTATGATTTGTATTGAAGGAAACACCTGAGTTGATCTTCTATAAGAATGTATGACATATCCTGCCTCTAAACCTAAACTTGTCAAATTTATAGAGGCTTGATAACCTAATCTTATTAGAAGACTAGTAAGGATGTATTCCAGATGCTTGACATATCCTGCTAAGGTAGTCATGTAAGTCTTGCTTTGAGCTAATTGGATCTCTAATAATCAAAATATGGACAAGTGTTTGCTTAATCATAATATTGTTTTGACTAGGTTGATTTAGGTAATCATTTTAGTTGGTAATTTAGAGAATCAAACTGGTATTTAGGAATGATATTTGATGAGAACTTGGAGAACCCACAGAAAAGGTGTAGATTATGATTACTTGAATTTTATTACATCATGGTAGTTTACTGTTTCCTATGATCAAAAATAACAATCTTGGGTGACTTCAAGATTAGATTATTTTTTTTAGATGAATAATTTTATGAATCTAATGCATTTTATATTTTTTGCATTTCAATTTGTAGGAACAATCAAGAACCCATATCACAACCAATCTCAATATGATGAAGTCAGAAGTGAATGAAGCGAATTTGTCTACTCGTATGTAGGTGCCTAAATAGGTCGTGTACATTGGGATAAATATTCTACATATTTAATGGAAAATTTATTAATCTAATTAATGCATTTGTGTGTTATGGTATTATTGTATATTAAATTATTGTTTAATTTTGATGCAGTGAAAAATATGTTTCTACTTTACTCCTTTATTAAATTATTGCGGTGGTAATCATCAATTACTTCATTAAATAAAAATTGTGTTGTAATAAAAATATGATTATTTACTTCAATACTAAAACTAGATGATGAAGTAATAAAAAGCAAAACACTTCATCACATTAAAATTATGTTGAAGTTGTATGGTCGGAGGTGCAGGATCCCATCGCATTGGGATGAGATTAGAGAGAGGGTGATTTTGGGCTTAGACCTAGTAACCCACACAATGAATCATGTGGCAAAAATTGGCAATCGAATGCAAGCAACACTAAGTCACCAGAAGAGTTATGTTGATCAATAGTGAAGAGATATGTACTTTGAAGTAGGGGACCATGTTTTTCTTAAGGTGTCACCAACGAAAGGGGTATAGAAAGTTGGAAGAAGGGGAAACTCAGACCAAAGTATATTGGACCTTTTGATATTTTAGATCAGGTGGGCACCCAAGCATAAAAGGTTGCCTTACCACCGAACTTATCAGGGGTTCATAATGTGTTTCACATATATGTGATTCATCATGAGCCTATATAGTGGACGCCAGATTTGTCTTACCAGGGAATGTCGGTTCAAATTCTTGATCAACAGATCCGGAACTTTAGGAACAAGGAGATCAGAATGGTGAATGTTTTATGGAGAAATCAGCATATGGAGGAAGCTAACTTGGAAGACTGAGCTTCGCATGCGTAACTGATACCCTGAATTGTTCGGTAAGTCAAATTTTAGGGATGAAATTCTTTTAAGGAGGGAGAGTTGTAAGATCCCACCATTTCTAATGATGTTATAATAGAAATTTCAATAAGAAAATACAAATGCACCATTAAAGGAGTCTAAATTCACATCTAATCTAAACTTTACGGGCTAGAATTGGAGGTGGGTTGATTAGTGAACTTGGGGCCCAATTAGGGAGTAGTGAGGGTGACTCAAATAGGAAGGAGATGCAGGGGAAAAGGGGGGAGGTGATTCCATCGGACGAAGGGCATAAGCAAGAGGAGCCGCGATTCACATCGGGCAGAGGGGAACAGGACGGTCACGCGTCTTCCGGTAGAGGAGAGCTCGAGAAGGCAAGTATTCTTCCCTTGTAGTTATGGGTACAACTTTGCGTCAAATTGGTGCCGCATTCTTGTTCGTATCATTCGTTTATTTGGGATTTCGGCGATGATATGAAGGTTTATCGGTTACGTTGTATTTATGTGAGGTATTGTGGTTAAGAGTAACTGTTCTTCTTCATGAAGCACTGGTGTTTGTTCAAATTTTTTTCTTGGATCTTAAATGGATATAAGAAATCCTGTGTTCTGGTTGAGTCTATTGGTGTTTGTTGCATAGGTGTGTTAGGGTCGAAATATACTAGAGGGGGGGGGTTGAATAGCTTGTCGCGTGTTCGTTGCTTGCTCCTTAATGATGATATGCAGCAGAAAATACTCAAGCAATGCTAACACTTAGGATTTATTTGGTATCCACCTCAAGAAGAGGTGGCTAATCCAAGGATCTACACATGACACGCTCTCCACTAATAAAAATACACCTTCTCGGTCACAGCCGGAGGCTGAAAAGCCTCGTACAAACTCACACAGCAAAATACAACACACGCAAGAGGAAAAACACAAGAGTACAAATGAAAACTCTTTTTTCTTGCTTACTTGTTACTTGTTGTTGCCTCTTGACCTTGGAAGTGCACCAGCACTTATCCCCAAGAGCCTTCAAGAACTGGCGGTGAGTGCTAGGATAAATTGCGTGAAGATCGGGAAGAAGAGTTGAGAAGATGAAAGCTCGCCACAACTTTATACCTTGTACTTCTAGGGCTCCCAATCGATTGGGCATGCTCCCAATCGATTGCCACGTCAAATCAACGTGATCCCAGCTGTCCAAAACCGGCATCCTACACATCAATAAAATCCCAATCGATTAGTTGATCGATTGAGGATGCTTGAATCGATCGGTCAATCGATTCAGAGGGCCTCTGTGCTCTCTGGACAAAGGATTAAATCGATTGACCGATCGATTCAAGCTTCATCACGATCGTACGAGAAAACTAGCCCCCAATTGATCGGTTGATCGATTAGGGAGCATTCTATGCTTGTGATTTTTCTTTCCAATCGATTGGCTGATCGATTGGGTTAACCTTCACTCGCGCAACACTCCTAATCGATCGGTTGATCGATTGGCCTTTGGTTCAATCAATCAGTCGATCGATTGACCATCCTTGGACTTGGCTAAACTCAAGCCCAAGGTCCCCAAGTCCAACATCCAATCAATCGTGACCTGTTGGGACCTCATGCCTAGCATTCGATCAACTTTGACCTGCTGTGACTTCTTCTCCAAGTGTCCGGTCAATCCTTTGACAACTTGGACTGTTCCCTTCATGCCAAGTGTCCGGTCAACCTTGACCCACTTGGACTTACAATCTCGTGCCAAGTGTTCAGTCATCCATGACCCACTTGTACTTCCACCAGATGTTCGGTCACCCTTGACCCATCTGGATTTTCTCGTGCCAAGTATCCGGTTAATATTTTGACCTACTTGGGCTTCCACTAGATGTCCGGTCAACACTGAACCACCTGGATTTCCACGTGTCTAGCTTCACTCACCAAGTCTTTCAATCTGCCTAACTTTACTCACTAGGACTTTCCATCGGCCTGACTTCACTCACCAGGACTTTCCAACTGCCTAGCTTCACTCACTAGGTCTTTCACCTGGTTTCACTCATCAGGATTTTCCCACTGCCCGACTTCACTCACCGGGACTTTCAATTGACTAGCTTCACTCACTAGGTCTTTCACCTCGCTTCACTCACCAGGACTTTTCAGTCAAGTATCCGGTCAACCATGACCTACTTGACTCGTTCTTCACATCAAACTGGTCAGTCCTTGATAAAGGAGAATTGTATCAACAATCTCCCGAATCGGACGATTGCACCTGCAATCTCCACATATTGTCAAACATCAAAACTCAAACTTCAAAACTCAAGCTTGAGCCAGCTCAAGCTTAGTCAACTTGGTCAACCTTGACCAAAGGGATATTGCACCAACAATCTCTCCCTTTTTGATATTTGATAATACCTTTAAGTTAAGCTAATCTCATAGCCTCAACTTCCTTTCATGTCAAAGTATGAATGAGGCTTTCCTTCATTCTCTCCCTTTCCTAGAGGGCAAACTCCCTCTTTGGGTAATAAAGGCCTAACTTAACCCTACATTCTCCCCCTATTGGTACACATAAAAAACTCTCCCTCTGAAGAGTTACTCACCGTTGTTTACAAGTTCACTCATTATTCACAACACCACAATAAAGATCCCATACTCTTCATTGTAGCCAATGCTCACCCTTGAGCATTAACCAATCCAACAATGAAGGTCTCATACCCTTCATTGTAGCCAATGCTCACCCTTGAGCATTTTTCAAGTAAAGGATATACCACCTTCAATGGTTTCAAAAAAATATTTTCATGTTTTTAAAGAGTAGCTCCCCCTAAAAACATGCTTCAAACTTCTGCTATTGCATCAACAATGACTTGGAATCCCTAAACCTGTAGGAAAACCAAAATTTGAAGTTTTGAGGTTTAAAAATTTAATATTGAAACCAAACCTCATCCTAAACTTCAACTTAGTCTTTTGTAACCAATCCACTCTTATTTTTATCATGAAAACTCCCCCTGAGTGTGTACAAATGTATTTCAAGTGGTTAGAAATGGTTTCCTAGACCAAGAATGGCTCAAAGTGCTGAAATTAGACTTTCCCAGCCAAAATCATCCTTTTCAATCGATTGGGGTTGGGCCTTAATCGATTGAAACCATTTCAATCGATCACTTGATCAATTCAGCGAGCTTTTGTTCATGGAGAAAGTGCTTGAATCGATCCACTGATCGATCCAGGCTTGAGTGAATCGATCGGCTAATCGATTCAGTGAGCTTCTACTCACGAGAGAACCTTTCTCAATCGATCAATTGAAGTTTTGATTTTCTGAAAGTAAATTTCAGTCGAAATTCAGAAACTCTCTAAAAATTTTAAATAATTCTAAAAATCATAAAACTCATTGTACACATTATTTAGATCATATACTAACATGGAAAAATAGTTTTCTATGAAAATACTTTCTATTTTCAAAGATTGACACCAACTTGAAAACTTGTAAAAACTTCAATATTTTCTTCTAGTTTGTGCCTAACTTTTCAATGATAATTACTATCAAAAGAGAGTCTTCACCAAGGTCTTCTAAAGTATATTTAAAATTATTTTCAAAACTAATATCCAACCATGTTTTTTGGGCTCAATGCACATGACTTGTACATTAGCTTTCCCAATGATTGGAAAACACATAACTATGTGTTTTGATGAATCTAAAATTCAAAAAGAATGCACTAAATCAACATCTTGAGTTTTGTCATCATCCTAACATCTCACTTGTATCTAATATGTAGTAAAATACATACAAGTCACCTTATAGTTCTTTGTGAGATGTAAAGTTTTGTTTTGCACTAAACTAGGGATCATGCATATCTATCTAGGCATTTTAATTTATGAACATCCACCTAGGGTGTTACTTATTAATTAATGTCATTTGTCCTTAATTGCAAGGAAATTAAACTATTGCATGATGCTTTATGGCACACAACAAATGAAAATCATTTTCAAAAGAAATACACTATAGCTACATGATGTATGTATGACATGACATGATATTTTTGTGTTTTTCATAATAAAGCATGAATGTAAAATATGATATCATGGCATATAATGGGCAAATAATCATGGAAAATTAGCATAAATAAAATATACCTAGATTACCTATCTATGTATCATTAAACGTTAGCTAACTTAAAATTAAATCCTAGATTGCCCACTTTTTCTCAAGAAAATGTCAAACTCCCAATTTTGACATTTCTTTTGTTTTTCTTAATTTGTGCCAATTTAAATTAAGCATAATTCCTCAAGGTTTGACATATTTTATTCTTACAACAGTAAACACTTAGACTAAGACTTAAATTTTGCCATTAACTCCTTAAGAAAATACCAAAATCCCAACTTGGTATTTCTTATGTTTTTCACAAGTGAGTCAATTTAAATTAAGTTCAATTCCTCAAAATTTTGGCATATTTTACTCTTCCAAAGAGTAAATATTTTATCCACCACATTTTCAAAGATTAACAATAATCTTAAAAATGCTCTCCAAGTGTCAACTTCATCAAGGTTGGGTTAACTACCCTTCCAATTAGAGTTGGCACTCTCTAACTCATATAAGGGGTATAGAAAATGCTTCTCGGAATCCAAAACCTATTGGTGCTCCTTGGATACTCTAGGTACTCACTAGGGATAACTTCTCTAGTTACCTTCCTAATGACCTTGTTAGGATTCGTAGAAGGCTTGGTCATTTTCTCTAGGTCAACTCTAGGGATAGCTTCCCTTGTGACCTTCTTTGTGCCTTTCTTAGACCTCTTAGAAGTCTTAGTCATGTTTGTCGTTCCAAAAACACTTCTAGGGATAGCTTCCCTTGTGTTTTTGATTTGATCACTAGATCTAGGGTTGGTTCGATAGCTATATGGAACCCTATGATAAGAAGGAGCATCCTTCTTGGCTTGAGGTTTGAATCCCAAACCCCTCCTACCATTGGATGGTTCTTTATGTCCGAAACCTAGATTATGCTCATTTTGACCCTTAAGAAGGTTTTCCTTTTTCTTTAGGGTCTTTTCTAACTTATCAAGTCATGACCTCAAGACTTGATTTTCTTTCCATAAATCCCTAGATTTTGATTTTTCTTGATTTCTATGATCATTTCTATTTATAGGCTTATAACTAAAGTCCTTAGTGTTCTTGCCTATTTTATCAATCTTCCTAACCTTAGGTGAGGTATTCTTGGCATGAAGAGCTACATCTTTTTCTTTAACACTATCATGCCTCCTATTTTTATGGTAAATAGCATTAAAATGATATAAGTTATTTCTAGAATGCTTTTTACCATAATTTAAAGAGATGGGATCAATAAATGATACCTTGGGTTTGCTTTTACAAGCTCCCCCTTGACTTGAGCTTCCTTCCTCCTTTACTCTTGACTGACTTCTTCCCTTAGGACATTAACTCCAATAATGTCCTTTTTTCCTGCACAAGAAATACACAATGTGTTCCTTGCTCTTCTTTGTTGTGGGGGTGGTCTCCTTGGGCTTCTGCTTATCCTTTTGTGTCATTTGGCCCTTTTTCTTAGTCAATTTAGGGCATTTGCTCTTATAGTATCTTTTTCCCTATACTCTAAACATATAATATGGTTTTTATTTTTAATTGAACTTATTATACCTTCACGTGTAGGGATGACACTTGATCCTTCTTTTGATTTTTCTTGATTTGTGGAGGTGGCACCATCTTCTTCACTTGACCCGGAAGTAGAAGCTTCTCCTTCTTCTTGATCCGGAGTCACCAAATGTCTGCCCCCCCCCCCCCTCTCAATCCTAGAGGTGGAGGCCACTTCATCTTCATCTTGTACACGGAACAAAGAGTATGCTCCCTCTTTGCACTTTTCATTGCACTCCATTGAAGATGAGGCTTATTCGACTTCTTCTTTGGATGTTGAGGATCTCTCAACTTCCGAGTCCTCTTCTTCTTCCCATTTTTCCAACGAATCACCCTCTTTAGATTCCTCTGGTATTAGTGCAGTGAAGGGTTCTTCATGGATCTTAGCCAATTTGCTCCATAGCTCCTTGGCATCTTCAAATTCTCCTATTTTGCATAGAATTGTGCTTGGCAATAAACTAACCAATAATTTAGTTACCTTGTCATTCGCCTCACACATTTGGATTTGCTCTTGACTCCATTTGCTCTTCTTGAGGATCTTTCCTTTTGAATTCTTTGGAGCTTCAAAGCCTTCCATTTGAGCAAGCCATTGCTCTATCTCCATCATAAGAAAATTTTAAATTCTTGGTTTCCAAGAATTGAAGCTTGTGGATATGAATGGTGGAGGCACCCTTGTGTTGAATCCGAGTCCATCTTGGAATTTCATCTTGAAGTTGAGCCTTTTGATGAAGTCTTCGACTTTTGAATTTTGCTTCAACTTCTTCTCCCTCTAGCTCATTACCCCTTCCAGCGATGATTCCGGTGAAGAGTGACCTCGCTCTGATACCACTTGTTAGGGTTAAAATATGCTAGAGGAAGGGGGGTGAATAGCTCGTCGCATGCTCGTTGCTTGCTCCTTGATGATGATATGCAGCAAAAAATACTCAAGCAATGCTAACACTTAGGATTTACTTGGTATCAACCTTAATAAGAGGTGACTAATCCAAGGATCCACACACGACAAACTCTCCACTCCTTCTTGGTCGCAGCCGGAGGTGGAGAAGCATAGTACAAACTCACACACCAAATACAACACACGCAAGAGGGAAAACACAAGAGTACAAATGAAAACCCTTTCTTCTTGCTTACTTATTGCTTGTTGTTGCCTCTTGAACCTTGGAGGTGCACCAACACTTGTCCCCAAGAGCCTTCAATAACTGGCAGTGAGTGCTCAGAGAAATTGTGTGAAAATCAAGAAGAAGAGTTGTGAAGATGAAACTCACCACAACTTGATACCTTGTGCGTCTAGGGCTCCCAATCAATTGCCATGTTAGATCAGCGCAATCCTAGCTGTCCAAAACCTACATCCTGTGGACCGCTCGAATCTTAATCGATCGACTGATCGATTGGGGAGGGTTGGATCAATCGGTCGATCGATTTAGAGCGCCTCTGTGCTCTCTAGACGAAGGCTTGAATTGATCAACCGATCGATTCAAACTCCCCCATGATCGCAAGAGAAAACCAGCTTCTAATAGATTGGTTAATCGATTGGGGAGCCCAATCGATCGGTTGATCGATTGGGGAGCATTTTGTGCTCTCGATTTTGCTTCCCAATCAATTGACTGATCGATTGGGCTAACCTTCACTCGCACCAAACTCCTAAACGATCGGCTGATTGATTGGGATTTTGTTCAATCAATCATACCATCGATTAACCATCCTTAGAATTGGCTAAACTCAAGTCCAAGGTCCGCAAGCCCAACATCTAGTCAACCGTGACCTATTGTGACCTCATGTCTAGCATCCGGTCAACTTTGACCTACTAGAACTTCTTCGCCAAGTGTCAGGTCAATCCTTTGACCCACTTGGACTTACCATCTCGTGCCAAGTGTTCGGTCCTCCATGACCCACTTGGACTTCCACCAGATGTTCGATCACCCTTGACCAATCTGGATTATCTCGTGCCAAGTATCCGGTCAATCCTTTAACCTACTCGGGCTTCCACCAAATGTCCGGTCAACTTTGATCCACCTGGATTTCTACGTGCCTGGCTTCACGCACCAAGTCTTTCCATCTGCCTAACCTAAGTCACTAGGACTTTCCATCTACCTAGCTTCACTCACCAGGACTTTCCAATTGCCTTGCTTCACTCACTAGGTCTTTCACATGATTTCACTCACTAGGATTTTCCCACTTTCCGACTTCACTCACCGGAACTTTCAACTGACTAGCTTCACTCACTAGGTCTTTCACCTGGCTTCACTCACCAGGACTTTCCAGTCAAGTATCCGGTCAACCTTGACCTATTTGACTCTTCTTCACATCAAACTAGTTAGTTCTTGACAGGGGGGAATTGTATCAACAATCTCCCTAATCGGACGATTGCACCTGCAATCTCCACGTATTGTCAAACATCGAAACCCAAACATCAAGACTCAAGGTTGAGTCAGCAGAAGCTTAGTCAACTTAGTCAATCTTGACCAAAGGGATATTGCACCAACAAGGTGAGCATGGAATTCCCTTATGGTTGGTCCGAGTGCTTAAATTCCTTTGGGATTCAACTATGGTATGCAAATCTAAAGGATTTGGGGATTTTATTTCTCTTCGTAGTCCTAACTGAGGTTGTTGATTTTTCTTCGAGTTCAACAATGGAATTCGCTTGCTTTTGTGGAGACTACAGATTTAATGATGTTTTCCAATTTGTTGCTGGACTATTTTGATTCAAAGGTGGAGGTAGATGTTGGAATTTGGGGGCATTCTAGTCAAAGAGCATTGAGATCATTTAGGATTTTTAGGTTTCAGTAGCAAATTTGCTGGATTCTTTTAGTTGTCATTTCATGAGGATGATGACATTATGGATCCATTATTTGAGGTGTTCAGTGTGTTAATGTATTGAATATACCTGTACCTTCTTCTTGATTTTCAATTAATGTTGCATAATTTAGTTTAAAGGTTGTGTTAATTCTGCAGTGTTATTGTTATGTTTACCAACACAGCTCTTGTTCCAAATTCTTTCAACATATGTTTGGTTGCTGATCTAAAGGTTAGGACAATATCCTAATTCGATTACGGACACTTTGATCATGTGTAGTTTAGAGTAATAATGTAAATATGGTGGTATGATCTTCCAACTCATGTAACTGATAAGTTAAAAGTTGATGCTACACCTTCTTAGTGTTAGAGGATAGCTTGTACATTGGTTCAGTTTAATGTTTCACATTTGCTAAGTTTAAGGTTTTCCTTATTGATGTTTAAAGGTTTGCTAGTAATGAATTATGTTGCATGTACCACCTCTAGGAGTAGCCATGACCAAACTATGTAAAGATATATATGTATACAAGTTCTAAATGCCATGATGGAAACATTCTACTACACCTTATTTAAATATAAGGCTATGATTGATAGGCTTGAATGGTGACAGAATTGAAACGTTGGGAAAAATGTCATGGGGTTTTCCTAAGTAAGGGTAATTAGATGAATGTGGGTTTAGGTGGTGCCGATACAGGTTAGGTGCCTTGGGATGAGCTTCAAGGAGGACCCTTCCAAATATGATAGATGACTAATAAATGACTAGAAATGACTGACACCTAAAGGTACCTCTCAAGATTTATGCAAATCCTTTCAATGAAATACAATGCTCATGTCCTGCTATTGAAGATAGAGAAAATTAAATTGGAAAACATACTAGCATTAATAACCTAACAACATGAATCTGAACGATAAAAATGTGAAAAATTTTGTTATTAAACAAATGTTATGCTCTTTTTGATTTACTAGAGATAGAAAAAATAAATCACTAAATATACTAGCACTGAAAAGTATAACTCATGACTTCTAGATAATGATCGTGCTAGAAGTTTACTCTCGGATAAGTCAGCAGTAATAGTGTGGATAATGTAACTCAAAATGCCTTAAAACAAAGTACAACTACACTAAGAAAGCAAAATGCAACTAGAAATTGCAATAACATCAAACTAAAATCTAAACTATAACCCAACATATATGCATCTAAGTATACATCCCCCCAGACTTAAACTTTTTATTGTCTCAATGAAAGTAAAATCAAATATGAAAGGGAGTTAAGGTTAATGGAGTTATCAAGTAAGACATTCCAAGTTAATGGGACAATCAAGTTATATTACTCCATCACTACAAGAAAAACGCCATTCAACAACACTCAAACGACAACGGTTTTATACCAAACCGTTGTCTTTTTGCCTTTTAACAACGGTTTTAACAAAAACTGTTGTGTTTTAGTAATTTTTTTGGCCTATGACAACGGTTTTTAAAAACCGTTGTCTATTTATATTTTTTGGGGGATACGACAATAATTTTTAAAGGGTATGACAACAATTTTTTAAAACTGTTGTCTATGTGCGCTTTTTTGGGATTACGAAAACGGTTTTTAAAAATCGTTGTCTATTAAGTGTTGTTGAATGCGATTGTTTTTTCTTTCGCCACTTTTTCTCCTTTGTCATTTGTCTGTTTTACGCCTTGTTTTTTTCTGTCTCTTTCCCAAAACTCTACTATTTGCCGCCTCCTCCTCACCACCCTCTTTGCCGCCTCCCTCCTCACCACCCTCTTCACCGCCTTCTTCGCCGCCTCCCTCCTCACCGCCCTCTTCGCCACCTCCCTCTTCGCCGCCTCCCTCCTCACCACCCTCTTCGCTGCCTCCTTCCTCGCCGCCCTCTTCGTGGCCTCAACTTTCGGCCTCACCACCTCCTCCTCGCGGCCTCTACATTCAGCCATCTTCACCGCCTCCTCCTCGTCGCCTCGACTTTCAGCCATCTTTGTTGCCTCCTTCTCATCAGCGCCTCCTCCTTGCCACCATAGGGATCATCATCATGGTCATGTGCACGATTCAGCTGTAACTAGCATCAGTATAGTTTCTGAGGGGACTTTGGATCTCGATGAGGTATCTTCCTATCTCTTGCTGTTCGATATGAAGCTCTAGTTTTTGTGCTAAGCCATTTCTGTTCTTTTGTTTTTGTGGCTTGAAGTTGATTGTAATGATTTCCTGATGACTTAGCAATGTACTCTTGCAATCCAACACCTACTTGTCAAAAATTGATTAGAATTTTGGTGCTGGCATCAGATATCGAGACCATTTCTCCATGATGAAATTACTTCTGGAGTCCCTAACATTTTGTTGCATTATATTCTCGCTAGATTAAAGACTGGCATGAACTTCTCTACTAGATTTAGAATTATTTTACTTGGAGAAAATAAATTTGCCTACGGCATGCTATTTCACATCTTCACTTTTAAGTTAAATGCTTCCAAAAATGGGCAGAAGATGGAAAATGATTGTAGAACCGTTCGGCCTTACTATGGATTTAGTTGTAAACGCATTAGCATTTTCCTTAAATTTACCAAGCTTAGGTGGTTTGAATTATGGCCACATCTTGTCCTATTAAGGCAAAGTGTGCTTTTTCTCTTTGGAAACCAAGATAAATGTTATAAGATCTTGGGTGCTTTTACATTTCAAGTTCAATTTATCTGATATTTCTTTCGCAGTTCAATTTTCAGAAATCAATTAAACCGAATCATTCTTGAAACACCAAGATATAGAACCTTCATTTTTGTGATTGACACCTTTGTAGTACTGCTTAAGGATCTGAAATAACTCGCTCCTCTACCGAATGGACCTCATAATTGATCGCTATCCATCTTTTCACCTTGTTCCAAAGAGCACAAGTGTTGGGGCACTCAAAGAACAAGTGGTTGTTTAACTCATCATGTCGCCAACAACATACACAACCCTTGTTCGGTTCATATGACATTATGTCTATTGTTTGTAGTTTCCCATGTGCAAATAGTCATACAATGAAACGATGTTTTGGCATGATCTCTGGCCTCTAAACCACCGGTGCCCAAGTCACCTCCGACCCTCTTAGTTTGAAGAACTCATAGGCATTTGCAATCCCCTTCTTCTCTACTGAGAACCACTTAATTATCATCATGTTCGCTACACCAATTTCATTTAAACCCCTTTGGATCTTGTTCCAAATGTCCACAAGCCTCTTAATAAGAGATGAGTCCGAAGAATTGACTTCCTAATTCTAAAAATTAACACTCTTGATGTAGTGTTGGTGCACCCATTTCACCCATAGCGAGTCAATTTTGGATTAAATTTCCCATAGTGTTTTGTTTAGTAGAGCATCATTCCATGTATGAAGGTCCCGAAGTCCATATCCCCCATCAATTTTAGAAAGACAAATGGTGATCCACAATATTGGAGGATGCGCTAACAAGATTTCACATCTCACATGCGTTAACAAGATTGTTTCCATCTCACATGTTAATAACTTAATTTCTATTCTGATCTTTTTTTCTTTGGTTTTGACCCTTTTTGCAGGGTTTTAGTTATGTTCAAATTTCCACACTGAAGTAAAATGAAGCATTGACAAGAGAGAGGGAAAGGGAGATTATACAGGTAACATATTTTGAAACATTTGGATTGCCTGGGTCAGTAAATCCATCTTATTCATTTGTGGGTTGGTGTTATGAGGTTCAATGGCTATGCGTATTAGTATCATCTAAATGTTTAAGGACTTTATGGATAATTTTTGTTAAAGGTTGTAGAATCAGTGAAGGAACTTGTTCAAATCATGATAGATCTTTGAGTCCTTGTCATAGATAAAGTAAGTTTTTCTTTTGATACTTAGTCACC
The DNA here is from genome assembly GCF_018446385.1 of Zingiber officinale. Lineage (NCBI taxonomy): Eukaryota > Viridiplantae > Streptophyta > Magnoliopsida > Zingiberales > Zingiberaceae > Zingiber > Zingiber officinale. The sequence continues at coordinate 67,925,585 of NC_055991.1, forward strand.
AGGAGTTTATGTGGATACCATGCATCATGTTATGATACATGTGATATTAACAGGGAACCATGTTTGATGGATTGATTACAATGTACATAATGTTGCAAGTTCAGTGGAAGATGACTTTAAATAGTTAGAGAAGGTTCTTTCTCTTATTGTTTTTTTTTTGTCTTATGCTTTGTCCTTTGTCATTCTTTAATTGCCTAGATATCTAAAAGATGTGAGTTGGTTATGTTAGTCATAGAAAATATTTAAAAATGACCTCTTTTTTGCTGGTTATTTGCGATTATGAAGTAAATTTTTGTTGATGCCATAAAAGGAATTTGTTTGATGCCCATGAGCCAAATGGAGATGAATAGATAGTGACCCCTTCACTTAAAAAGGTTATGGAACATATACCTTGGTTGGTTCATGCTCTATGCTTTTTATCATGAGCAAATATTTGCTCGTGCATCTCTTTTTATTGTTCTACTCATTTTCACATTCTTGAATCTTGACTTTATATTACACATTTATAAGTTTTATCAGTTGCCTAACTCTTATGAATTGCCATTTTACTAGTGTTCTTTTTCTCCAAACAATGATGTCTTTTTGGAAGTAATGACATTATTGTGCATCAGTATTATCTTAGACTAGAGAAAACAAATTTTGATGTCACCAGTCAGAACAAAAACAAAGATTTCAATGTATTATTTTCTTTACTCACCAGCCTATTAGAAAATCGAGTGCTCTATTAACTGCTGCTATATCATCTGGTAATCTTGTAGCTGGCTCAAACCAGATCCCTAGTAAGGTAATTCCAATATATCCCCCTTGATATGGCTTTTGCACAAGAACAACACTCTATTTTAGATAACACCCTGAATAACATTTAGATCATTCAATTAAAAGAGAAACTAATGCTGAAACCTGATATTTCTTTCTATATAGGGAGACTGCTGATGCATGGGAAAGCAAAAGGTTATGACCAGCTACATATGGTTCAACAGATGAATTCCCTTTGCTACAATTGAGGCCAAGGGAAGAGGCCAAGGAGGAAGAGTAGTGATTTGGTGGAAATATTCCCAGATCATGGCCAAGGATAGGTTCAATGCTTGGCTCAATGACAGTGATCCAGTATTTCACTCTATCCCCAAACTCTCTAAAGCACACATCAGCATAAGCAGTGAAGTCCTCTCTGCATCACAATGGACACTATCTTAGACATTATTCGAGGAGATGCAAATGAAAGGGCTGTAGTAGAAATGTACACAATCTTTGGGCTCAAGAGTCCAGAATATTCATCTTCCAAAGATTGGGGGAGGTCAAAGTGAAGAAGAGTGACATGAGGTTCAATTCCTGCCGGCCAAACACAGTTTGGTAAAATTGTGACTGAAAATTGTTAAGGTTGTAATACCCACTAAGCTTGTAAGATAAATATATGAATGTGGGATTTTGCCTTAGAAAAATAATAGGAAGTGAGTTGAACCAAAAAGGAAATAAAAAGAAATAAAAATAGGGAGAGGTCAAGGATTGAACCTTGAACCTCTTATATTATATTTCATAGAATTAATGGGTAATAACCAGTTGGGATAGGAATAATATGTTGATAGCAAAGGAGGGAAACTCATGATAAAGGTAATAGTAAAAGCTAGCCAAAAGGAAACAAGTAAAGAGCAAGAGAAAGGCAACTTGCCTTCCTCCCTTCCTCTCCCTCTTCCTCTTTGATTTTGCCAAAAATAAAAGAGGTTAATTAAGGGGATTCATTCCCCCTTATTTCACCATGAATGATGAGGATAAATAAACAAATAAAAATAAAAATAAAATAGAAAAAAAAGGGCTAAGGGAGAAGGAAAGCAAAAACTAAGTTTGCTACCTCTTCCCCCTTAACATAAAAGGGAGCAAGAAAAGAGAAAACTATTTTTCTCTCATTTTCTCTCATTCATCCTCTCCCTCACCGTGAACACCACAGTCCCCTCTCCTCCATCTTCAGCCCCAAAGCCAAATTTTTCCCTAAGAAAGCCTAAGATACAAGGAGGACTTAGCAAAGGAATCAAGGGAAAGGAACTAGAAGAAGAGGCTACTTCTTCTTCACCATACCTTAGATCCACAAGCGAAAAAGGATGTAAGCTTACCCTCACCTGTGGTACAAGGCTTTTATGTGCTTTTCTGATTTTATGAGGATTTTAAAACCTAGAAACAAGTTTGAGAAAATTCGGCCAAGAAGAGCTTTCAAAATCTAATGGTGTTTAAACTAGTCTGCACTACATGATAGATTTTTCTATGCTATGTAAAGGGGTTCTTCTTCATGCTTTTATACCTATATAATGCTTGATCAGAGGAGTACTGAACCCTAGAAGTTCAGCCAAAAAAATATTCTTAAGAGACTAGGGAAATTTATTGTTTTACCCAACTAGTACAAGGTTCTCCCTATGAAATATTAAGGATTATGTATTAGTTTTTCTTCCTTAGAAGATATTTGAAACTAAAAGAAAACCACTCATATGTTTCGGCCAAGAAAGGGTTTAGGGTTAGGAAGACCTTTAAATTTAAATAAACATGCTCATGTGATAGAATACAAAGATCTTAAAGGATTTGTATGCTTGAATATTGCTAGAATTTCATGAACTCCTTCTTAGGGTTTTTCGGCCATGATGAGATGGATAGCTTAGAAAAGCTTAAACAAAATTTTAATACGCTCAAGACCTCTGTGCTGTTTAGATATGAAAGTTGTTCAATGCCCTCATGCTTAATTAGGGTGTAGAAAAATTAGTGGCATGACATATAACATGTATGCCCACAAGGGGTCCTAGCTTATTCATGAACCAATTTGTATATATGTTCTTAGTAACTTTTGTCATGAAACTTACTTAGGTTTTTCATGATTTAGGCCACTTAAAAACCTAGCTAAAGAATGGTAGGTTTCGGCCATGAGAAGAAATAAAAGAAAAAGAGAAAAAGAAACCTAGAAAGCCTAAGACACAATTCATATGTATACTCATTATGCTTGTCTTTATACATGATATGAAACTTGTATAAATTCTCAAGATTTTAGGCTATTTGAAGCAAGTTTATATTCTGTAAGTTTCGGCCAAGTAGGGTTTAAAAGACCTAGAGGCCTTAGAAATGAAACCAAATGTGTTAAAAGTACTTCTTATGGAAATAGGATAATGTATTGATTTTGTCACATACTTGTATAATTTTTCCATAATCTAAATGGACCATTGTGAGTCTCGGCCATGAAGGTTTAGATGCCCTAGAAACCCTAGGACTTAAATTAAATATGATCATGTCACTCTACATGAAATATGATAAGTAGAAAGCCAAGGTTCAATTGCTATATGTTGTTTTATGACCTAAAATGATGCTAGGGTATGTTTCGGCCATAACTATTGGATGATGCCTTGTATGAATTTATACATAATGTTAGTCCATGTTCACATGCTTGTATGCTTGTTTGTAGCCCTAATGAGAACTTGTTAAATTTCGGCCACGACATATGTTAAGGGCTTAAAGAACTTAGGAACTAATTCAAATGTGTTTACCTTGTTCCTTGGTAAAAATGTTATAAATATGATTTAAAGTTGTCCATGCTTTTATGTCATATGGAACCTTGTTTCACACCTTAAGGTTTTGGCCATATGAAATTAGGGACTTGAGGAACTTAGAAACTATGTTAATCATGTTTATAATGCTTCCTATGAAAATGTTATGATGATAATTTAGGTGCCACATGCTTGGATGTTGTGTTTAACCTAAATTGAGCTCTAAAGGGTTTCGGCCACAAGGGTTTAGGAAGCTTAAAACCAAGATAAATATGATACTATGTTTCCTATGATAGGATAATCACAAGATACACCCTTATGCTTAATATGTATGCTTATGATTTATGACTTATGATATGATATGCATGCTTTTATGATATGATATGCTTTGTGCTTAAAATATGCATGCTTATGTTATGATATGTGGTTAAATTATGCATGCTTTGATGCTATGTTTAGTGCTTAAATATGCATGCTTTCATGATATGCTATGTGGTTAAATCATGCATGCTTGATGATATGCTTTATGCTTAAGATATGCATGTTTTAATGATCTATGCCTAAGTGATGCATATTGTTATGACATGATGTATGCCTAAGTGATGCATAACTTTATGATATGATGTATGCCTAAGTGATGCATACCTTTATGACATGATGTATGCCTAAGTGATGCATACCTTTATGATGTGATGTATGCCTAAGTGATGCATACTTTTATGACATGATGTATGCCTAAGTGATGCATACTTTTATGATATGATGTGTGCCTAAGTGATGCATGCTTTTATGATACATGATATGTATGACATGTACTTTACTTTATATGTGAGTGGCTTGTACCAAGGGTGGGCTCCATAAGCGCCCCGGGGACTAAGGACCTCGATAGGGATGGGCTCCTAAGTGCCCCTAGGACTAAGGGCCTAGTATGTTTGCCTCGTAGGGTTCAAGACTTGCTACCTTGGACCTACAAGGTTGCGTGCAATATGTAAGTGGTACATAGCCGGGATCCCCCTTATGATGAGATTATTTTTAAGTATATATATGTAAAAGAAAATGGTTTTAAAGATCATGAGACATACACATGTTTTTCGGATACATGTTTTCCAAAATCATATTGTATACACCTTATGATTATGCTATGTTTCATGTTATGCTCTTGATTATGATATGCCATGATAATGTATGATTATGTTATGTTCATGCTATACCTTATAGACATGTTTCGGCCATGGATTTGTTGATGCTTGATATATAGATTTCGGCCATGGATATGATGATGCCTTGATGTACATGTTTCGGCCATAGTATGATGCTTTGATATACATGTTTTGGCCATGCTTTGATATACCATGATACTTGTTTGTTATGCCATGTCTAGCTATGTTTTATGCAATGCACTATGTATATGTTTCGGCCATGGTGATGCTTGATATGCTATGACTAGTTGTGATTATATTATGATGCATGATTTGCTTGAATAGAATGCTATGTTATGCCATGATTAGTTGAGATTATGACTTGTTGATGCATTCTTGATTATGTGCTGATTGTTGGTTTTAGTGAGTAGGAAAGGAACTTACTGAGCCATGAGTGCTCATAGCTTACTTTCCTTGTACCACAGATAAAGGAAAAAGCTGGATGAGTTAGAGGAGCAGCAGGAGGGGCAACGAAGATGTGTGTGGCAGTGGCTAGGCAACCAAATAAATAAGAACCTGCTTAAAGTTTCTTTAAAGAACTATGCATTGATATTTTATGACTTGTGATACCTAAACATGTGTGGCTTGACATTATGGTTCCACTGGATTTGATGTTATGATTTTGATGCCACGTGATAGTATAGTTCAAAAGAAATTTAAAAGAAAAGTTTTATTAAAACTATGAAAATTATTTTAAGTCTTCCGCTGTTTTAAAAAGAAAAATTTATACGTAGAGTATCGTAGCCTCGTCCCTTAGGGTAGCAGGGTGGGCGGGCGTTACAGGTTGGTATCAGAGCCAAGTTATTGCCAGCTCACTACACACACATCAAGCCTCCTACCTGCCGCTCCAAGTAAGAATGTTTATGCTAAATTTACTTGTTATATACTTATGTTTAAATTTGCTTGTTATATTCTTATGTTTGATTTTCTTGTCATATGCTTATGCTTTATTTTCTTTCTTGTTATATTGCCTATGCTTTATTTCTTTACTACATTGTTTATGCTTTATTTCTTTTTGTTACATTGTTTGTCATTATATTCCTTATTATTTTTCCTTATGTTGTTTATGCTTTAGTTTCATGTTTTACTTGCCTATGTTTGATGCTTTATTCTATGCTTTTAGTTATAATTTAGATTAGGATTACATATTGGTAGGTTAGGAATAATACCAGAACAAATAGATAGAAACAAAACAATAGGTTAGATTGGCTAAAAACGATAACCACTTACACAAATCTGTTTGTCCGTATTTAGATAAACATGGTTAGGACACGCAATGCCTGAACCGGAGGAACAGTGACTCCACCAGATCTGTCACAGGTAGTCGCAGACCTCCAGCATCAGATCGCAGAGCAACAGCAGCTGATCACTACCTTGATGGGTCAGCAAGGCAACCTAGTCACCCCACCGGTGAATCCACTACCTGTTGTACCTACAGCTGCACCAGTGCCCCCGGCAGCCCCTACTCCGATGGTCCGTCAAGAGGCCTATCTGATTCAGTGGCAAAGGCTTAAGCCGGAAGCATTCTCGGGAAACTGTGAACCATGGGATGCGCAAGCCTGGCTCAAAACCGTGGAGAACATAATGGAATTATTGGATTGGCCTGAACACGAGAAGGTCAAATGCGTGTCGTTCTGTCTTACCGGAGATGCCCGGATGTGGTGGGAAAGAGTAAAGGTGAAAAGACAAATCAACCAAATGCAGTGGACAGATTTTGAGACAGAGTTCTTAGAGGAATTCTTCCATATGCGAGTGACCAACAAGCACTATGACGAGTTCACTGAATTACGGCAAGGTGATCTGTCAGTTAACGAAGCCGTTAAGAGGTTCAACCGCCTAGCCCGACTGTGCCCAGAACTGGTCCGAACCGAAAAAGAATGGGTCCGGTTAATGTTAAAGATGCTCCGACCCGAGATAGCTCTGAACGTAGCCGGCGGAGTTAATAGACCGCAGACTGCAGAGGAGCTAGTCAGCAGCACCCTGATTACCGAGCACTATCAGGAAGCAATGAATAAGGGCAAGAACCAAGCACTGACCGGAGGACAAAAATCGCACAGTACCAGAACTGACTGGAAAGGAAACTCAAGTGGAAAGAGGAAACAGTGGAATAAAACAAAAGGTGGTCCGGCCAATAAGCAAACTAAGTATCCTCAGTGTGCCACATGTGGGAAGATACATTCTGGAGTATGTCGCCTGAGCACCAGAAAGTGCTACAAATGCGGAAAGGAAGGTCATTTGATAAGAGATTGCCCTACTCGGATTCAAGCACCACCTCCGCAGAACTTCCAGAACATGAGTGCCCCTGCACAGCTTCACCAGATGCAAGCTGCCATAGAAGGGACTTCGATCAGCCAAGGAAGATTAGAGGCCCCTCCCACTATGACCAATGCCAGAGTCTACTCTCTTACCAAGGAAGACGTGGCGAATGCCTCTACTGTTGTCACAGGTCAGCTACTTATTTACAATCAGTATGCTGTAGTATTATTTAATACCGGGGCAACACACTCGTTCGTCTCATCACCTTTTATGAAGAAGCTAGATATACCACTCCGAACTCTAGAGGACACATTCTTAACAACCTTACCATCCGGGGAGTTTATGCCATCGGACTATATGCTGCAAGCAGTACTTATTCGGATCGCAAACAGAGAACTCTACTGCAATCTGATAGTACTTGATATGCAGGATTATGACATAATTTTGGGCATGGATTTCCTTAGTAAATACGACGCTTCAATCGAGTGCCGCAAGAGAAAAGTGATTTTCCGACCCGAAAATGAACCAGAGTTTGAATTTTACGGAGAATTAAAAGGAACAGAGAAGTTATTGCCATCTATTAAAGCACAAAAGATGTTAGATAAAGGATGTATGGGGTTTATAGCACAAGTGGTTGATATCAATCAAATCAAAGACCCAAAGCTAGAAGATGTCAGAGTAGTATGCAACTATCCAGAAGAATTTCCAAAAGAACTACCAGGGTTGGCCCCTGACAGAGAGATAGAATTCGGAATCGAATTGATTCCTGGAACTCAGCCGATTTCAAAAGCACCTTATCGTATGGCTCCAGCTGAATTAAAGGAACTTCAGGAACAGTTATCCGAGTTACTCGACAAGGGACTTATTCGTCCTAGTCACTCTCCATGGGGAGCTCCAGTGCTATTCGTAAAGAAGAAGGATGGGTCTATGCGAATGTGTATAGACTACCGAGCGCTAAATAATGTGACGATCAAGAATCGGTACCCACTCCCACGGATCGATGATCTGTTCGATCAACTGAAGGGTGCGACCGTTTTCTCAAAAATAGATCTACAATCCGATTATCATCAAGTGAAGGTGAAACCAGATGATATACCGGAAACAGCATTTCGAACTCGGTATGGACATTATGAGTTCATAGTTATGCCTTTCGGAGTAACCAACGCTCCTGTAGTATTTATGGATCTGATGAATCGAGTATTTATGGCATATCTTGATAAATTTCTAATTGTCTTCATTGATGATATACTTATCTACTCAAGAACCCCAGAAGAACATGCTGAACATCTGAATACTGTACTACAGATCCTTCAAGAGAAACAACTATATGCAAATTCTCCAAATGCGAGTTTTGGCTTGACCGGGTAATATTTCTAGGTCATGTCATCTCCAAAGATGGAGTTATGGTGGATCCAAGTAAAATCGAAGCTGTAAATAACTGGAACCGACCAAAAAATGCCAGCGAAGTCAGGAGTTTTCTCGGACTAGCAGGTTATTACAGGAAATTTGTAGAGAATTTTTCTAAAATCGCAGCCCCTATGATAGCCCTCACCAAGAAAAATATAAAGTATGAATGGACAGAAGCTTGCGAGAAGAGTTTCGCGGAATTAAAAAGGAGACTGACCAGTGCTCCGATTCTTACTCTTCCGGAAACCAACAAAGGCTTCGATATGTACAGCGATGCTTCCATCACAGGACTTGGAGCTGTACTCATGCAAGATGGAAAAGTCATTGCCTACGCTTCTAGACAACTTAAAGAACATGAGAAGAATTATCCCATTCACGACTTAGAACTAGCAGCCGTGGTCTTCGCTCTCAAAATATGGAGACATTATTTATATGGAGCTCAGTGTAAGATTTATACCGACCATCAGAGTCTGAAATATTTCTTCACGCAAAAAGACCTGAATATGAGGCAACGCCGATGGCTCGAGCTAGTGAAGGATTACGAATGCGAGATTCTTTATCACCCAGGAAAGGCGAACAAAGTGGCCGATGCACTCAGCCGAAAGTTCAGTGCCACCTAATGCAACTATTTTAAAGTTCGAGGACGAACTTTTTATGAGGTACGGGGTACTGTAATACCCACTAAGCTTGTAAGATAAATATATGAATGTGGGATTTTGCCTTAGAAAAATAATAGGAAGTGAGTTGAACCAAAAAGGAAATAAAAAGAAATAAAAATAGGGAGAGGTCAAGGATTGAACCTTGAACCTCTTATATTATATTTCATAGAATTAATGGGTAATAACCAGTTGGGATAGGAATAATATGTTGATAGCAAAGGAGGGAAACTCATGATAAAGGTAAGAGTAAAAGCTAGCCAAAAGGAAACAAGTAAAGAGCAAGAGAAAGGCAACTTGCCTTCCTCCCTTCCTCTCCCTCTTCCTCTTTGATTTTGCCAAAAATAAAAGAGGTTAATTAAGGGGATTCATTCCCCCTTATTTCACCATGAATGATGAGGATAAATAAACAAATAAAAATAAAAATAAAATAGAAAAAAAAGGGCTAAGGGAGAAGGAAAGCAAAAAACTAAGTTTGCTACCTCTTCCCCCTTAACATAAAAGGGAGCAAGAAAAGAGAAAACTATTTTTCTCTCATTTTCTCTCATTCATCCTCTCCCTCACCGAGAACACCACAGTCCCCTCTCCTCAATCTTCAGCCCCAAAGCCAAATTTTTCCCTAAGAAAGCCTAAGATACAAGGAGGACTTAGCAAAGGAATCAAGGGAAAGGAACTAGAAGAAGAGGCTACTTCTTCTTCACCATACCTTAGATCCACAAGCGAAAAAGGATGTAAGCTTCCCCTCACCTGTGGTACAAGGATTTTATGTGCTTTTCAGATTTTATGAGGATTTTAAAACCTAGAAACAAGTTTGAGAAAATTCAGCCAAGAAGAGCTTTCAAAATCTAATGGTGTTTAAATTAGTCTGCACTACATGATAGATTTTTCTATGCTATGTAAAGGGGTTCTTTTTCATGCTTTTATACCTATATGATACTTGATCAGAGGAGTACTGAACCCTAGAAGTTCAGCCAAAAAAATATTCTTAAGAGACTAGGGAAATTTTTTGTTTTACCCAACTAGTACAAGGTTCTCCCTATGAAATATTAAGGATTATGTATTAGTTTTTCTTCCTTAGAAGATATTTGAAACTAAAAGAAAACCACTCATATGTTTCGGCCAAGAAAGGGTTTAGGGTTAGGAAGACCTTTAAATTTAAATAACCATGCTCATGTGATAGAATACAAAGATCTTAAAGGATTTGTATGCTTGAATATTGCAAGAATTTCATGAACTCCTTCTTAGGGTTTTTCGGCGATGATGAGATGGATAGCTTAGAAAAGCTTAAAATTTTTTTTAATATGCTCAAGACCTCTGTGCTGTTTAGATATGAAAGTTGTTCAATGCCCTCATGCTTAATTAGGGTGTAGAAAAAATAGTGGCATGACATATAACATGTATGCCCACACGGGGTCCTAGCTTATTCATGAACCAATTTGTATATATGTTCTTAGTAACTTTTGTCATGAAACTTACTTAGGTTTTTCATGCTTTAGGCCACTTAAAAACCTAGCTAAAGAATGGTAGGTTTCGGCCATGAGAAGAAATAAAAGAAAAAGAGAAAAAGAAACCTTGAAAGCCTAAGACACAATTCATATGTATACTCATTATGCTTGTCTTTATACATGCTATGAAACTTGTATAAATTCTCATGCTTTTAGGCTATTTGAAGCAAGTTTATATTTTGTGAGTTTCGGCCAAGTAGGGTTTAAAAGACCTAGAGGCCTTAGAAATGAAACCAAATGTGTTAAAAGTACTTCTTATGGAAATAGGATAATGTATTGATTTTGTCACATACTTGTATAATTTTTCCATGATCTAAATGGACCATTGTGAGTCTCATCCATGAAGGTTTAGATGCCCTAGAAACCCTAGGACTTAAATTAAATATGCTCATGTCACTCTACATGAAATATGATAAGTAGAAAGCCAAGGTTCAATTGCTATATGTTGTTTTATGACCTAAAATGATGCTAGGGTATGTTTCGGCCTTAACTATTGGATGATGCCTTGTATGAATTTATACATAATGTTAGTCCAAGTTCACATGCTTGTATGCTTGTTTGTAGCCCTAATGAGAACTTGTTAAATTTCGGCCATGACATATGTTAAGGGCTTAAAGAACTTAGGAACTAATTCAAATGTGTCAAATGTGTTTACCTTGTTCCTTGGTAAAAATGTTATAAATATGATTTAAAGTTGTCCATGCTTTTATGTCATATGGAACCTTGTTTCACACCTTAAGGTTTCGTCCATATGAAATTAGGGACTTGAGGAACTTAGAAACTAAGTTAATCATGTTTATAATGCTTCCTATGAAAATGTTATGATGATAATTTAGGTGCCTCATGCTTGGATGTTGTGTTTAACCTAAATTGAGCTCTAAAGGGTTTCGGCCACAAGGGTTTAGGAAGCTTAAAACCAAGATAAATATGATACCATGTTTCCTATGATAGGATAATCACAAGATACACCCGTATGCTTAATATGTATGCTTATGATTTATGACTTATGATATGATATGCATGCTTTTATGATATGATATGCTTTGTGCTTAAAATATGCATGCTTATGTTATGATATGTGGTTAAATTATGCATGCTTTGATGCTATGTTTAGTGCTTAAAATATGCATGCTTTCATGATATGCTATGTGGTTAAATCATGCATGCTTGATGATATGCTTTATGCTTAAGATATGCATGTTTTTATGATCTATGCCTAAGTGATGCATATTGTTATGACATGATGTATGCCTAAGTGATGCATACCTTTATGATATGATGTATGCCTAAGTGATGCATACCTTTATGACATGATGTATGCCTAAGTGATGCATACCTTTATGATGCGATGTATGCCTAAGTGATGCATACTTTTATGACATGATGTATGCCTAAGTGATGCATACTTTTATGATATGATGTGTGCCTAAGTGATGCATGCTTTTATGATACATGATATGTATGACATGTACTTTACTTTATATGTGAGTGGCTTGTACCAAGGGTGGGCTCCATAAGCGCCCCGGGGACTAAGGACCTCGTTAGGGATGGGCTCCTAAGTGCCCCTAGGACTAAGGGCCTAGTATGTTTGCCTCGTAGGGTTCAAGACTTGCTACCTTGGACCTACAAGGTTGCGCGCAATATGTAAGTGGTACATAGCCGGGCTCCCCCTTATGTTGAGATTATTTTCAAGTATATATATGTAAAAGAAAATGGTTTTAAAGATCATGAGACATACACATGTTTTTCGGATACATGTTTTCCAAAATCATATTGCATACACCTTATGATTATGCTATGTTTCATGTTATGCTCTTGATTATGATATGCCATGATAAAGTATGATTATGTTTTGTTCATGCTATACCTTATAGACATGTTTCGGCCATGGATTTGTTGATGCTTGATATATAGATTTCGGCCATGGATATGATGATGCCTTGATGTACATGTTTCGGCCATAGTATGATGCTTTGATATACATGTTTCGGCCATGCTTTGATATACCATGATACTTGTTTGTTATGCCATGTCTAGCTATGTTTTATGCAATGTACTATGTATATGTTTCGGCCATGGTGATGCTTGATATGCTATGACTAGTTGTGATTATATTATTATGCATGATATGCTTGAATAGAATGCTATGTTATGCCATGATTAGTTGAGATTATGACTTGTTGATGCATTCTTGATTATGTGCTGATTGTTGGTTTTAGTGAGTAGGAAAGGAACTTACTGAGCCATGAGTGCTCATAGCTTACTTTCCTTGTACCACAGATAAAGGAAAAAGCTGGATGAGTTAGAGGAGCAGCAGGAGGGGCAACGAAGATGTGTGTGGCAGTGGCTAGGCAACCAAATAAATAAGAACCTGCTTAAAGTTTCTTTAAAGAACTATGCATTGGTATTTTATGACTTGTGATACCTAAACATGTGTGGCTTGACATTATGGTTCCACTGGATTTGATGTTATGATTTTGATGCCATGTGATAGTATAGTTCAAAAGAAATTTAAAAGAAAAGTTTTATTAAAACTATGAAAATTATTTTAAGTCTTCCGCTGTTTTAAAAAGAAAAATTTATACGTAGAGTATCATAGCCCCGTCCCTTAGGGTAGCAGGGAGGGCGGGCGTTACAAAGGTATGACCACTATTCTAATTGTACAATATTTCTTGAGTTCATTGATCAAGTTATTATAATACTGCACCCCTTCTGGATTACCTCCTCTACCATCTACAACATGGCACCAATTAGAATCATGTAATGCTTAAACTATTTGGTCAGGAAAATAAATTATTGCAAGGTGAATGCCGACTAGGAATGACTCTGCTCCAGGAGATAGACAATTTGTAGGCATCCAGGCCCATGTCATGCATCAACTTCACATCTTCCTGCCAACAAGAAAAACCAAAATTTTATATGCCTACAGTTCACAGGATTGCATAATTGCCTAAAAAAAAGAGCAGAATTAGATACTTGTTTTCCACCAATGTGCATAGTCATTCATAAAAAAGAGCAGAATGAAATTGTTATCACTTGTCTTTAATGATCAACTAATGCTCTTCACTCTTCAGTCCTTACTAAAATGATTAAGATATTCTAAAGTTAGATTTCAGCCTGATGAAGAATGTTCTTTGTGGCTGTACAATAGTGCAAGCAGAGCAATTAAATGTGCTAGTTGTTGTAAGATTTGTACTGAAAATGTGTGATAATACATATAGTTTGTCAGGAGTAGGTTTATTTGCTGAAATCACTCATTTTACAATTTAACAACATTTAGGAAGTGCATTTCTCGGTGCTCTAGCATTATGTTTAGGCAAACTTATGGAATTAATTTCTATTTTTTTTATCTAACAGAAGTGTTAAGTAATTATCTTTACAACCTTTTATTCTTGGACTTTCGTTTACAAAAGTATTTATCCTCTGTTGATGGTAATTTTCTTAGCAGATGAACTATCCAATCTGGCTAACCGGTCATTGTGCATACCTAGTCTTAGCGTTCATCTTTATTTTTAAATTAATAATAAAAGATTCAGTTTAAGTCTAGTCAATCAATGTTAGTTCCAGGATTGTGGATACTATTTTTGTGACATCATCAGACAATCTAATTCAAGTTTATGATTCCTTCCAGGGTCATTTTGATGACGTTGAAAGAGCACCTATCTTGCCATCTAAACCCCCTAAGGAGACCAAAGAGATGGTAATTTTCTTGTTCTGTCTAAATTTGGCAACATTAAGATATATAAATTGAACACTTCTAAGTGGGAACAATGTCATAATGGACTTTTTAACAAGATGAAAATAAGAGTAAGAAGGGTCTTGCCGAGATATATGAGGTTCGCTGCTTCATTCATGCAAATCATTTTTATTAATCAGCTAATACGTGATACATAGACTATGCTCACTTGATTTTTCATGTCTAATTTAGCTAGATTCTATAACGCTTTTTTGATGCTCGATGATAGAACCAGAATCTTGTTGTTGCTCTAAGCCATTTCTGCAAGTAGATTTTCCTGAATTTGCTATTAATTAAGCAAATGCTATATGTAGATCTACAAGTCTTCGATTTTTAGATTAATTTAAATAATTATGCTGATTTACTAAAGAAATTTTAGATTGAAAATGTGGACTTGTCTATTAAACTTTCACAAATCTCTCATAATTTGTGCATTACCTAAGTGAGTAGATGAAGAATGTGTGGTCCTGATAACCATTGTTAGCTTCAGCTCTCTAATTCCATAAATCAGAGACATCTGAGTGTGGTGTTTAGTGGGTTGTGTTTGATTCTCAAGACAGAATAACTTGTGGGTTGTGTTTAACAAGACAGGAAAAAGGAAAAGGGGGAAAGAAATTAATATTCTACATTAGAATTCTTATCTTATCTTGATTTTTGAACACTAAGTTGCTGGCGGATTATCTCGCTAACAAAGCAGTTGAACCCATAGTAGATGGAGTTTCGCTAGACTTCAAATTGGATAGAATTTTTTTTGGTATATGTAAAGTTGATAGGTTTGGTTTACCATACTTAAGAGTTACTTGTAAAGCTATATAGCTGGTCTTTTAAGACATACTACTCTTTGAGTTTTTGTAAAACTGTAATAAGGTCAGGTGTGAAATTTCCAAGAGATCCATTTTTTATGCCATTTACTCCTAGGAAATGAATTAACTTGCAATCATATGCTATTTACCTCAGGGAAAAGATAATGACCCGTTTCTGTGAAAGGAGAAGAAAAGAGAAGCTAGGAGGGAGGAGAAACCAGAAATGGCTGCAGTTTAGAAGATGCACAGGCTGTTTAGAAGATGCACAGGTAGAGAAGACGTGCTCCAACAAAACATGATATTTTGGACTTTATATATATGTGTGATATATATAAACTTTTGGCTGTGTAAACTTTTGTGATGTTTGAATGTTGATGTTTGGTACTTTAATGATGTTTGGATGATGATGTTTGGTACTTTAATGAAATTTGCATTGTAAATATTGATTATGTAGGTTTTTTATCAATGAAATTTGCACTGGATGAAGTTTGCATTGGATGTTTTTTATAAACCGTTGAGTAGGAAAAGATTAATAAGTTTTTTATTTATTGTCAAAATGTTGTATATTGTACCCAAAGACATCAGTTTAAATATGTCAAACTGTTGTCAATGGCGTTAAAAGACAATAGTGACAAACTGATGTTATTTAACATTGTTCGCTAAAAAGACAACGGTTTTTAACAGTTGTCAAACCGATGTCATTGGCAAAAAAGACAACGCTTTTTAGCCATTGTCGTAGACAGTTCAAAACTGTTGTTGAAGAGCCTAGGCATACGCTCAAAGACAACGGTGAAAAACTGTTGTCTTCGAAGGAAAAGACAACAGTTTTTCACAGTTGTAAGAATGTTGTCTTTGCCTTCAAAGACAACGGTTAAAAACTGTTATCTTTGGCCACCCCTTTTAATAACATGGCCTTTAACAACAGTTCAAAATGGGCTACGACAAAGGGGAAAAACTATTGTTGTTTGCCTTTTTTCTTGTAGTGCATTATCCTCAAGCCTCCTAAACAATTTATCCTGAAAAAGAAATATGGACAAGAAAAACTAAGTAAAGGGATTGGGTTAAGAAAAGATCAAAGAAAATAAACTAAAATAATAATATGAAAGAAACTTGGGTTGCCTCCCAAAAAGTGCCTGTTTTATGTCCTAAGCTTGACCCCTTATCATAGCCACCAAGCTTAAATCTTGACCTTGGTGGCGTCAGATAATTTAGAACCTTCTTGTAAAAGGTACTAAAATTCTCCTTAACTAATATGCCTTATTTCTAAGGTTCTTCATGAAATCATCTATGTGAATCCTTTGCAACATGTTCTCTGCATCCAACATGCTTAACAAAATAATTGATTAGAAGCATTAGATATATTAAATAAGATCATACTCCTACCAATTATAAGAAAAATTAAATCATTGAGCATGGGTGTTACTGAAGGAAATGATTCTTGGAGCTTTGCATCCATTGCATAAGTCTCTACATTACCCTCATCATTTATATATGGTCCTACATCATCTATAAAATTGAATTGTTGTGTGAACCAAGGAAATGATGCTTGGGGCATTGGCCCTAGACTTCCTTCCACAACTTCATCAGTAGAAGGACAAAGGGAAGGCTCCTCACGATTATTGACAATAGAAGGTACTGGAATTAGAGCAGTGTACTTCTTTGTCAGATTCTTAATACATTTACCCCAAGCTCATTTACATTATCATCATTCATCTCATTTGATTGAGTCTGGGAGGATTTGAAACTTTCCCACATTTCCCATAATTTATCTTACATCTTCCAAGGTGTGGGAAGAAGCTTCTATATCTCGTTCCTCAAGCTCATATTCGTGTATAATGCTCATCTGAGGGCCCACCCAAGTTGAAAGTAGAGTTGGTGTTTTAGTGTAAGATGAATCTACAATGTTACTCTTAATTATTTGCTTCATATCCACGAGCATTTGAGCTTGATTGGCCAAAATTTCTTCCACCATCTTTTACAATCTATCTTCTTGAGATGGTGGTTGAACTTCCATTGTTGGGCTAAAATAATTCTTCCTTCCTTCTAGTTGATTATTTTAAAAAAAAAAATTGGGGGTTGCTCTAGCTGGATATTTAAGAATGTGAATTTGAATAGGTCATTTCATTGAACTTTCCTTCAAGATTATTTATACTTAAACAAGTTACAATGAAATAACCCATTACTTTACAAGCCTCATAATAACTTTGCTCCGACCACTGATTGTAGTTGGGGATGGTACCCTACAAGGAATGGACAAAAAGTGATAGACAAGTATTCTTGACATAACTTATTGCAAAACAAATATCACAAAAAAAAATATAAGAATTCACGTTAGTATTTTGGTTGAACCTATGAATTAGAAATCAGCTTCTCCTTTAAAGAGTCCATGTCTATCTGAAAGGGAATGTGATAGAAGTGGATAGATAAGAAATAACAAATTTTAAAAAAATAAGAAAGAAAATGTAGGAAAGAAAATAAAATGCAAAAAAGGAAATAAAATGAAAAAAAATGAGAAATAAGTATAAAGAATAATGAATGAAACAATAAGGAATAGAGAATGAAAGTACAATTATAAAGTGTAATGAATAAGGAATAAAGAATTAAAGAATTGTCTAAACAAACTCTAATATAAACTAACTAGATTTAAAACACTTAGTCCCTAGCAACGGTGCCAAAAACTTGATGTGGTCCCACAAGTGCACGGACTTGTTAAGTAATAAAATTTATATAAGTCGATCCCACAAGGACTGAGGATCAAATGCTAATTAGTTTTACACTTTGAATTTAACTAGATAGAAGCAATAATTGTTTGATTTGAAATTATCAACAAAAATACAAAAATAAAAGAAAGATAATTGAGAAAGCCCTTAATTTAAGAAGGCATTTTAGGCTTTTGATTTTATTGTAATGGTGAATGTTGTGCTATGAATTTGCCCAATCCTAGTTCTCCACTTCTATGTTTGTAAGATAGTCTAAATTACTACCGAATACTACCCCATGATAGTGTTTAGTATACTTCCTCTACCCGTAACCAAGTATACCATCAAGTGAAGAAGTAACTTAGAGAGTTTGGGTTTTTCAGTAGAGTATCTCCTATCATAAGGCGCCTCCCCCAAGTTTACGTCTCTAGATTACGTAGGTCACTTGCATAGCATATGATTAGGAAAAGTCCATTAAGTCAAGTGAAAGACTCATCTATACATAGAATTGTTCTCCTTTAGGAGGTTATATTTCATATAGAAGGATAATTACCTTAGATACTCAATGTTAAACAAACATCCTAAAGCTATGTCGAGCTATATTAGAACATACACTCAAAAGAGGTAACAATCTATGTATCTATTCAATGAAACTTCATATTCATGCTCAAATTTAGATACACAACAATGTATCTAGTATAGAAATTAGATCTATGAAAACATAAATATAATCTAGATTGATAAAATTAGGTCTATAGAAAAAGCCTTCTTGCAAGCATTTCATCAAACAACACAAGTTCCATAAAAGTATCATTAAACAACAAAATTGTAATGCCCGTAAATTGCCTCTTTTCCAAAAAAAAAACATATATAACCTCGTTAGGATTCGAACCCTAGACCTTTTATTTGTGATTGGTTACAGTTGCCATTAGGGTGGTGGTAAAGCATCACATTGGAAATAGAAAACTATTCATTATATGTAGGATATGCATGATGAGATGCTTCAACTTCCACTTAGTATAAAAAGGAAAGGGAAGAGACAAAACACAACTTTTCATTTTCCTTTCTCCTTCTCCATCTGAAACTCCTCCTCCCCTTTTCTCATTTTCAGCCAAAAATCCTAGGGTTCCACCTTTTTGAAGCTTTTCAGGAGGAGATTCTAAAAGGCGTTCTCATGAGGATTAGTACGCAGGTGAAGAGCGACTCGGAGATTAAGGTATACAAGAGGGGCTTTGTTCTTTCCTAAACCCTAGTGGTATAATAGTAAGATATAGCGAAAGAATGCAAGTACTACTCACCAGCAGTAGAAGTTGCTTCGATTATATATGGGTAAACGTTCTTGTAGTAGTTTTAGTATGATTTTATGCATGTTTAAAGAAGATACATGATATGGAATGTAAGATGCTCGCCATCTAAATTTTGGGATTAAGAGCAGGCCTAGAGTATCTTGAATTGCTTCCCATTTAGTTTTGGTGCTATGAAGCATATTCAAGTGTCCTAAAGTGCTTCCCTATAAGTGTGAGATTAAGAGCACACAAGGAGCTTGTTTAAATGACAATATAAAAAAAAGGAAGTATTTTACTTTAAATTGACATGTACTGGACACAAGGCCCATGGGTGAGCTCCTAGATCACCCCTAGGCCCTAGATCGCCTAGTAGTACCTTAGTAGGTTCGGGATTAGCAACCTCGGATCTTATTAAGGATGCACGCAAAGTGGTACAATGTCGAACCCAAAGTAAGTTGTTTATTATTTTCAATAGTTATCTATTATAAAGTTTCAAAAATTTGTTGTTTGTTAAGTGGAACCCTTCCTAAGCTTGGGAACTTTGGTTATAAAGTGCAGCATTCATGAACTCAAAAGTATGGCAAGATTATATGTTTCCAGTACAAGCATGGTTGTAAGTTTATGTTTTGCATAACAAATTTATTTAAAGATAATGCCATGATTGTGTTTTTCCTACAATCATTTGAAAAGCATGTTTCCTTTTTAATGCACTATTTTGTGAGTAAATGGTTCTTTCTAAGCATTCTTGCTTATAGATTTGCATTTTATTATACTATAGATAAAGTTAAAGGAAAGCTCGAGTAAGAGGAGACAGCAGGAGCAGTGTTGGGTGTGTTTGTGGTGGAACAGTGGAAGAAGACTTTGGAACTTGCTAATACTTACAATGTGCTAAATCTTTATGCTATCGTGTTGTCTTACCTCCGCTTTGCATGAATTACTACCATGATTTGTTTAAGATGAACTTACTAGTTTGACAATAATTAGAATGCCTGAAGAGTTAGCAATTTAATAGTCCTAATCTTTGCTTCCATAAGATAAAAAGCTCGAGTTATAATTGTCTGTTGAAATTGGCTAAATGTTGCTTATGTTAAGTAGCATTATGTGTTTAATACTTGCATACAAATAATTGCTTGCAATGCTTGTCTGACTCCATTAAAACCATGTTTAGAGTTGTTAAAGAATAGATGAATCACTGAAATTCCAAGTACTCAATCAAGGCTTCTACATACCTATGTCATTTAATAGAAATAAAAACCTGAAATTTGTAATGAAAGAGTAACGTTTGCCTTAAGGTAAGAAGGTCGGGTGTTACAGAAATTGGCAAGTCCATATAGTTTTACATCATCCATACATTACAATTACTCCCTATGTCCTAGAACAATGTAGATCTACTCTATAATAGAAAGAAATACAATCCAAGAATTCAAAATGATATAAACTTTAAAAACCCAAAGAAAGGGGAGAAGAAACTTATCCTTTGATGTCGAGTGAAGCCCTTGGATGTAGATCTTGGAGTGTCGATAAGGATGGAACGTAGAATGGCCTCATCCAGATGATGACTCTGGGTGCAAAGATTCTACCTAGAAGGTCTCCTCCTGCCTTGGAACTTCCTCCTTTGGAAAGGGGATGAAGTGCCCCTTATATAGAGGTGAGGGCACGGGATGGTTGTGCCCTTGCTTTTTGGACGTGACATTTGGCACAGCTAGAGCCAAGTTGGTTCTAACTCAGGGCACCTGGCGGTGCCATTTGACACGGCCAAAACTATCTCTGACTTCTGGCCATGCCAAATGGAACGGCTAGAGCAAAGCCTACTCTATTTAGGCCTTCTGTGTCGTGCCATTTGGTATGGCTTGATCTTCAAATATATATTTTCCTAAATTTTGGAGGTATGTTCTTGCCTCAAGGCACGACCAAATTCATTTCTGCTCTAAAAATTACATGGGTTGGCTCTTGGGCGTGCCATTTGGCATGACCTAAATCATTTTTATGCAGATTCTCCTTCTTGGTCGTGCCATTTGGCACAACTAGTGTCTTTTGTTCTTCCTTATCCATGCCTTTAGGCACATCCACTCTTCTGGAGCTTCTCCTAGCCATGCCTTCTCCTAGTCATTCCTCAAGGCATGACCATGTCCAATTTACCTCTGGAAGTTTATTGCTGCTTGTGCCCCAAGACTTGAGCACTCCAATCCTTTGCTTTCATTGCCATCGGGGAGACATGGTTAGATCATAGTCTTCTTCAAATGATTTTCTTTTACATCTTTTGAATCCTTTTATGCTCTAAACTACTCCTAAAAATGAAAATAGACACCGAGCAGATCTCTTGATATAAAATAGTAATTATGCTAAAATTAACATGATAATGGTTGCAAAAGCATAGATCATAGACCATGAATATAGAAAGATGCGCATTAAATAATATAAAATAACATATATTGTAACGCCCGCCCTCCCAGCTACCCTAAGGGACGGGGCTACGATACTCTACGTATAAATTTTTCTTTTTAAAACAACGGAAGACTTAAAATAATTTTTATAGTTTTAATAAAACTTTTCTTTTAAGTTTCTTTTGAACTATACTATCATATGGCATCAAAATCATAACATCAAATCCAGTGGAACCATAATGTCAAGCCACACATGTTTAGGTATCACAAATCATAAAATACCAATGCAGAGTTCTTTAAAGAAACTTTAAGAAGGTTCTTAATTAGTTGCCTAGCCACCGCCACACACATTTTCGTTGCCCCTCCTGCTGCTCCTTTAGCTCATCCAGCTTTTCCCTTTATCTGTGGTACAAGGAAAGTAAGCTGTGAGCACTCATGGCTCAGTAAGTTCCTTTCCTACTCACTAAAGCCAAAAATCAGCACATAATCAAGAATGCATCAACAAGTCATAATCTCAACTAATCATGGCATAACATAGCATTCTATTCAAGCATATCATGCATCATAATATAATCACAACTAGTCATAGCATATCAAGCATCACCATGACCGAAACATATACATAGTGCATTGCATAAAACAAAGCTAGACATGGCATAACATAGCATTCTATTCAAGCATATCACGCATCATAATATAATCACAACTAGTCATAGCATATCAAGCATCACCATGACCGAAACATATACATAGTGCATTGCATAAAACATAGCTAGACATGGCATAACAAACAAGTATCATGGTATATCAAAGCATGGCCGAAACATGTATATCAAAGCTTCATACTATGGCCGAAACATGTACATCAAGGCATCATCATATCCATGGCCGAAATCTATATATCAAGCATCAACAAATCCATGGCCGAAACATGTCTATAAGGTATAGCATGAACATAACATAATCATACCTTATCATGGCATATCATAATCAAGAGCATAACATGAAACATAGCATAATCATAAGGTGTATGCAATATGATTTTGGAAAACATGTATCCGAAAAACATGTGTATGTCTCATGATCTTTAAA